>NC_079456.1:11769330-11799330 GCF_903798145.1 Danio aesculapii
AAACCCTAATCAGACACAACTAAACAAGTCAATCAAGGTCTAAGTGTTACTAGAAAGATACAGGCAAGTGGTTTTTTTTCAAGGCGAGCATTGCTGCGTTCTAGGACCAAACTTGTCCACCTCTGGACTAGGAGTTTCTAGTAGTCCCATTGATCACTGGTGATTCTGCTCCTCCAGGACCCAGTCTAGCAGAATGCAGAGCCAATCTGTACCAACAAACTAGCCTTGAAAATTCTATTAAGTCTTTAATTAGCTTGTCCAGGTGTGCAGAGTTGGCATTGGCACTAAACTTTGCAGGATAAGGGTCACTCAGGAAGAGGACTGGACACTCAACAGGATTAGTAGAGCAACTCTTGAGTAGTTGTTCTTCCTGAAACCTGATTAGAAATACCCACCAGCAGTCTGAGTGAGCAGTGAATACACCATCTTTCAATGACTCTGGTGCCATCCATCTGACAGGAAGTAGGCCTTTCCCGCCCTTGCGATAGTAATCAGTCTCGTAAATGTCTCGCGTCATACCAAAATCTGCAAAAAAATAAACCCCAAAACAAATCAAGACAATTTCACCCCTTTGAACCACAAGCTGAGTATACGCAATTTTGGTTGACTTGCCTCCAATTTTGACGGTGTAATCTTCAGCCACCATGCAGTTTCTAGCAGCGAGGTCTCTGTGGACAAACTTCTTAGCATTGAGATATGCCATCCCATCCGCTATCTCAGCTGACATTTGAATCATCTCTTTTAAGGTTGGTGGTGGACGGCCTGGGTTATTCTATTGAAAAACAATTGAATCAGTGGTTACGGCCAAATGCTTCTATTAGCATTAGCATATTATTTTGTAAAGTTATATAACCAAACAAGATAAAATGAACTTTTCTATTATTAAAGCAGAATTTAATCAATGTTATTGTCATAACACCCACAGATGTGGGGGTAACCAGATTCAGGGGGCTCGTCTGGGATATTTTTAAATATGATTGATCTACAAAAGAAACAGCAAGTCTTACTTCCGCATCAGGCCTCAGGCTACGCAGGTAGCTTTTCAGATCTCCGTGCGTCATTAGTTCCATGACAACCAATGACGGCTGCCCTTTGGATACCACACCAAGCAAGCGCACCTAGATGAACAAGACAAACATTCAGACAAGGTTGTCGTCACTGTGATGAACTTCTCTAAGTCATCCACACTTACCACATGGTGGCAGCTAAAGGCTTTCATGACTGAAGCCTCATTAAGGAATTCAATCCTCTCGCGCAGACTCGCCGACTCATTTACAGTTTTCACAGCAACTCGAGTGTCCGGTTCACCCTTTATGATGTCTTTAGCAATGCCTTCATACACCATTCCAAATGATCCCTGCCCAAGCTCTCTCATGACAGTGATCTTCTCCCGAGGAACTTCCCATTCGTCTGGGATGTACACTGCGAACACACAAAACTCAATATTACCATCACAGAGGTGTACACTACTAAGTAATTATCAGTTCTATCTAAAATCATATTTTACCATCATTTGCACTTATATATTCTGGATTGGATGAAGCAATCAATGGGCCAGTTGGACCTTCAGTTTGTCTGAGGGAAAAGAAATGTCTGCATAAGAGCACTGTTTGAGGGATAAATAAGGGCTTGATTTACACTTGATCTTACACTTACTTCTTCTTCAAGACGAAGTATCCTGCACTGGCCAGAATCACAAGAAAGAAAATGCAGACGGCTAGGATGATAACGATTTTCATGCTCATTTCCCCTGCAAAACATGCTTGTTAGAGACAGAAGTTCTGCGAATATCAGAAAAAGGGTATAATAAATAAAGTGAAGCTTACTGTCTTGAACAAAAAAGTATGCAGGATCGGTCCAAGAACCATTGCCAGCCAGCGAGGTGGCACGAACTCGCACACTGTAATTCCCAGGATGCCCTACTCTTAATCGATAGCCATGGTTTTTCTCATAGGAAATTCTGGACACACAGATTTGATCCTCCTGAGAGAACAAAAGACATTTAGAAACATTACAGGATGGCATATACATACATTTTTTCCCCCATTATTACTTACGTAGTTATCAGACATCCGCAGGTACTTGACTTCATACAGTATGATCATGCCATTGGGTGTTTTGGGCTCTTTCCATCTGATGTAAACAATTTCCGGCTCGTCAGGAAAAAATTCGTGAGTCACTGGCTCGGCAATGACATCAGCTTTCACTATGAACACAAGTGGAAACTCAACACATTACAATGCGAATCCAAACCTGTCTGTAATCTAAAGCAGTGTTTCCCAACCCTGTTCTTGAAGGCATGCCAAAACACCATTTTCAACCACTCCATAATCAAACACACCTAAATCAACTCATCAATACATAAGAAGATACTCCAAAACCTGAAGTTAATGGGTCAGATAAGAAAGACATCCAAAAATCTACTGTTGGTGTGCATCCAGGAACAGGGTTGGGATACAATGATCTAAAACAGTGTTTCTCAACCACATTCCTGGAGGACCACCAGCTCTGCACATTTTCAGTATCTCCTTACCCAAACACACCTGATTCAGATCATCAGCTCATTAGCGGAGACTTTAATGGGTGTGACAGACAAAGGAGACATCCAAAACATGCAGTGTTGGTGGTCCTCCAGGAACGTGGTTGAGAAACACTGATCTAAAGTAAATGAAGCATATTTGAAGAGTCTTACGTTCAGGGAGTGTGCGGGCATTGACATATGTTGGCATGCTGCAGCGGCCCGGGTCATTGGGGTCGTTGCAAGCGTGGATCTCAATCTGATAGCTGGTGAAGTGGAGAAGGTTGGAGATGACCATGGCCTCTTTGGAGCTGGCTTTGAACACCATCTTCCGACTCTTTTCTTCCTCTGGGATTGAAGTAGTTGGAAAGTTGGGTATTATAGTTGGTGTGGTTCCAAAATTCGGTAGCGTTGCATTGGCTACGCCAACTGAGCGTCGTCGTCGATGAGGCCTGAGGGTCGACAAAAAAGATGGAGGTTCAACAAGAGCATATGATAGAAAATTAATACCTACATTTTACCTGAAAAATGTCCCATGAAATTAAAATAAAAAAAGTTTGGTCACGCTTTATTTTGATGGTCCGTTTGTTGAATTTAAGTAACATTGCATCTACATGCCAACCAATTCTAATTAGAGTATAACTAGACTGTTAGGTTGGGGTTAGGGTTACTGAAAGTTTCTTATAGTCAGTTAAATGTCTGTTGAAGGAGCAGTCTAGCAGACAGTCTACTAATCCTCAAATGGACCATCAAAATAAAGTGTCACCAAATTTTTTAGATGTTAGTATCAGTATTGTTCGTTTTTAGGATATCCATAAGCTAGTGTGCACCAAAACAGCCAAAATTCAGATTTAGAAGATATAAATGGGTCAATGGTTTTTATTCCCATCACCTCATACTTCAGTTTCTCATCAAATCATGACCAATAAGATGCTCTCTAATATCTGACATGCCCCACCCCCTCCAAGATGCTCGCATGTGATGCTTGAGCTGAAACACCCTCTCTGGCAGAGCTGTGATAAAACGCTATTGGCTGTTTTTTTAAAGGGGAGGGGCTACTCTGTCCCACCTTCTCTTCATCTTTTATTGAAAGGTGGAAAGTTAACATTTAACCAAATGTAACATACTGAACACCCAAGAGTGCATTCCTTTTACCAACAGATAAACATTAAAGTTACATAAGAGCAAAAAACAAAACAAATAAACAAACTGTGTATTATGCTTTATCTGCATATTTGATCAAGCCTGTCACAAAAACAAACAGGAAGTATTTGGGAATAATCTGTCCCTGTTATGCTGCAGTTATTATTGAAAGTACTGGTACAAAATTAAAAGTGATTAATTTGAATAAATACAGAAAATACAAATATAGGTTTAAAATATTGTATACAACATAATTAAATATACAATATACAACATAAATATAAAATGATAAATAAAAAGGTCAATTAATAGTGCATAATATAACAGTATAAATGGATAGATTTATAGTTAAAATGTATTATGAGAACTAGAAAAGAATTAATTACAAAAATGCAGGAACATTTACATATACAGACATAAATAGAAATATGGTTATCATCTATAAATGTAAAATGTGGGCTTGACAAACCACCTGTAGAAACACTCTTCACTTCCCTCTCAAAAAAAAAACCACTCCCTCCTTACTCTAGCATTTCATTCTCTGAGCACTAACAGTTCCTTTGTATAATTAGCAGTTCCTGTGTGTATTGCCTGCTCTTGTTGAATCGCTGAATATCTCCTCGATTGTAAGTAGCTTTAGACAAAAGCATCTGCCAAATGACTATATGTAAATATAAATATAAATAAAACTTGTATCAATAAAAGGCAAATTTTACACATTTAAATGATATTATTTTTAAGTGGTTAAACAGTCATTTCTCAAGGTATTTCCTTGGCCAAGTAAGCTGCAGTGTGAACTGTTAGAGGTAATTAAGCAGTGAACCAGCAGATGGCGATACAGGCACTAATGTAAACAGTAAGGACTCCATTAACACTCCAGTGATCTGTTCAGCAGTATCATAGTCCTCCAGACCAACATTTTGAACTGGCCACCATTAAACCACAGCACACTTCAAAGAAAAAACACATGGCGTTTAATAACTAATGGTCAAAAAAATGGTCAAAGACATAATAATGACATTAAAGTCTACATGTAACTGTCGTAAAGATTATGATTATGTCCATGGCTGACATAGACCATTTTAAGGGGTGTAAACAAAAACAATGGTCCCAACGTATTTCCTGTTTTACATTTTTAATTTCTATAACTTCTGAGAATCCAAAAAGAGCCACATATTGATAAATAATGTTATGACAGCTGTTTTAACATCAAGTTATGATCGAATAGCCTCTAGTTACAGTTATGAAATAGTTTGATAACAAGCAGGAAATGTTCATGGGCCAATGACATGACCACATTGAAATCGTCTATATATATATGTGTGTGTGTGTGTGTGTGTGTGTGTATGTATGTGTATATGTACCTGGGCTCGAACACTTCATTGTGCAGGTAGTTCTCGAAGGTCTTCCGAAACTCTGTCTCTTCGGCCTCTTTCTTGAGCTGCATCTCGGTTTTGGGACAGGCGCAGCAGTGCCCCTTCTGGTCCGGGACCTCCGTTTGGTTGAGCTTCTGGTCCTCCTCGACGTCGTGGTGCGTCGGCGTGTGTGACGGCACTTTCATACCTGAAAAACAATAGCATTTAGTTAGTCTTTCTCATTTTTTAAAATTTATTCTGTCATGGTCTAGGGCGACGCGGTGGCGCAGTAGGTAGTGCTGCCGCCTCACGGCAAGAAGGTCGCTGACACAAGCCTCGGCTGGATCATGTAAGCATTTCTGTGTGGAATTTGCATGTTCTCCCCGTGTTCCTGTTGGTTTCCTCCGGGTGCTCCGGTTTCCCCCATAGTCCAAAGACATGTGGTACAGGTGAATTGGGTAGGCTAAATTGGCCGTAGTGTGTGAGTGTGAATGGATGTTTCCCAGAGATGGGTTGCAGCTGGAAGGGCATCCGCTGCGTAAAACATATGCTGAATAAGTTGGCGGTTCATTCCGCTGTGGTGACCCCAGATTAATAAAGGGACTAAGCCGAAAAAAAAGTGAATGTATGCCATGGTTTATTATCACCTGTTATGCTATTAATTGTCAGCGCTAGCAATACTGGAAACACGAAATGCCAAAAATACCAAGATAGTTACCTGAACTAGGGTTTTTTTCTTTTCACAAAGCAAAGTGTCCCTGACCCAGCCACAGTGCATTATATCCAGTTCTTGCTGACAAATGCATGAGGCCATCCAATTTAAGAAGACATTTGCAAACGACTCATCCCCAATACCGCAAGGTGTACCCAATACAAATGGACTACCGATGTTTTGCTTTTATATTTTACATTAGGCTAGTATTTGTGCATAAACATATCTAGATATAGTAATAAAAATACAGTTTGTTTGAATACAACTTTTTTTGTCATACCTACTGCAAACTCATATGAGCAATATTATCATTATACGTGGGAAAAGGGGGTCTCAGACAAAAAAAGGTTGGGAATCACTGATCTAGAGGCTGCTGCTGAATCTACCTTGCTGGCAGTAGTCAAACTTGTAGTGTGTGATGTCCTCGCTCTGCTTCTGGCAGTAGATGATGTAGTGTGTGATGTTTCCGTTGGGGTCTGACGGCGGTTTCCACTTGAGGATGATCTGAGAGGACGAGTTTGACCAGGAGTGAGGATCCAGCGGCACTGAAGGTCCTGTTAAAAAGCAGAAACACACACAGAGAAACAGTCACATCTCACACAACACTCGCTTCACAACAAATCACTAAGATTTAAATTTCATTATAGAGTAAAATAATAAAATAAATACTACATATTATATTATATTACATTACATTACATTATATTATATTATATTATATTATATTATATTATATTATATTATATTATATTATACTATTTTATATTATATTATATTATTTTATATTATTTTATATTATATTATATTATATTATATTATATTATACTATTTTATATTATATTATATTATATTATATTATATTATATTATTTTATATTATTTTATATTATATTATATTATATTATATTATACTATTTTATATTATATTATATTATATTATATTATATTATATTATATTATTTTATATTATATTATATTATATTATATTATATTATACTATTTTATATTATATTATATTATTTTATATTATTTTATATTATATTATATTATATTATATTATACTATTTATATTATATTATATTATATTATATTATATTATATTATATTATTTTATATTATTTTATATTATATTATATTATTTTATATTATTTATATTATATTATATTATATTATATTATATTATATTATATTATATTATATTATATTATACTATTTTATATTATATTATATTATTTTATATTATTTTATATTATATTATATTATATTATATTATACTATTTTATATTATATTATATTATATTATATTATATTATTTTATATTATTTTATATTATATTATATTATATTATATTATACTATTTTATATTATATTATATTATATTATATTATATTATATTATATTATTTTATATTATATTATATTATATTATATTATACTATTTTATATTATATTATATTATTTTATATTATTTTATATTATATTATATTATATTATATTATATTATATTATATTATATTATACTATTTTATATTATATTATATTATTTTATATTATTTTATATTATATTATATTATATTATATTATACTATTTTATATTATATTATATATTATATTATATTATATTATATTATATTATATTATATTATACTATTTTATATTATATTATATTATATTATATTATATTATATTATATTATATTATATTATACTATTTTATATTATATTATATTATTTTATATTATTTTATATTATATTATATTATATTATATTATACTATTTTATATTATATTATATTATATTATATTATATTATATTATTTTATATTATTTTATATTATATTATATTATTTTATATTATTTTATATTATATTATATTATATTATATTATACTATTTTATATTATATTATATTATTTTATATTATTTTATATTATATTATATTATATTATATTATACTATTTTATATTATTTTATATTATTTTATATTATATTATATTATATTATATTATATTATATTATATTATATTATATTATATTATATTATACTATTTTATATTATTTTATATTATATTATATTATATTATATTATACTATTTTATATTATATTATATTATATTATATTATATTATATTATTTTATATTATATTATATTATATTATATTATATTATATTATACTATTTTATATTATATTATATTATATTATATTATATTATATTATATTATTTTATATTATATTATATTATATTATATTATATTATATTATATTATATTATATTATTTTATATTATATTATATTATTATATTATATTATATTATATTATATTATTTTATATTATATTATATTATTTTATATTATATTATATTATTTTATTATATTATATTATATTATATTAGTAGCAAAAAAATATTAGCAATTATGCATAACTATGACTGCATACATACAGGTAGTACAATTATGGTCTGTCATTTATTTAAATTTTTAAAATGACATTAAAATGATTATTTTACAACAAATGTGATGCAATATGTATTTTTAAATAAATTTGTTGCATATATATATTTATATACATAGTGAAAAGAAAAAAAAATATATATAGTTATTTTTTTATTCTTTTATATATTTATTTTACAATCTGCATATGTATGTGAGCACATGTATGATTTGTGTAAATTTTAAATATTATATAATCACAAAATTATATGTATGAAATTAAATATTGCAATTTTATGGATGATTGTGCATAATTTGTTTTAATTATATATTTACTGATTATAAATGTAACCAACTTATTGTTATAAACTTAAATGTATTTTTATAGATGTGTGCATGCTTGTGTGAGTAAATATAATACAAGATATAATACTTTATAAACACTATTTATTTGTTTTATTTAAAAACTATTTATTATGTGTGTGTATATTCAACTAAAAAATATATTAACTCATTGATTAATTTATATTTTTTAGGGTTTTTTTAGGGTTTTCACCTTTATTGTGATAGGACAGTGAAGGACAGACAGGAAAGCTTGGGGAGCAGAGAGAGGGGAAAGATCGGCATAAGACCTTGAGCTGGGGATCGAACTCAGGTCCCCGTTAGCACCTTGGTGCTGTATGCCAGCGCATTTAGCCCCTAGGCTATTGGCGCCGACTCATTGATTAATTTATAGTTACAATAAAATTATAATTCCCATTTCATAAACTATTAGCTTTTTTATATTTGATATATTTATGCATGTATATGTGAGTGTCTATTTACAACAATATAATTCATCTTTTAATAAAAGCAAATGTATTTTAACTGTTATATTTTATTCTATAAATCTACCATATTTTATACTGGTCCCCCAATAAACAGACTTAGTAATGCTGATCTTACGTGTGGCATTGGTCCTGACGTAGATGATCTCGGTCTTGGCTCCTCTGACCTGATGGTCTTCTGAGGCTGCGAGCTGGGCTTTCACCATGACAGCGTACTGAGTCCAGGGTTTCAGAGGCATGATCAGATACCCCGGCTCCACCTCTTTACCTTCGCTAGGTCTTTGCGGCGGCTCCACGTCTGCAATGGCCCAGCTGTTAGAGCCACACGCGTCCTGACCATCGTATTCAGTCACATTCCTGTGAGGACTGAACCAGGAAAACAGACACACTGTTAGCCAATATAGTGCTTTCAATTATGATTAATATTATTATTTTAGAAAAGTATCTGTATGTTTGGATTGAGTTTTTGTTTGAATTTTGTTCAAACTTATGTACTAAGATTTTTTTTTTTTTTTTTTCATGTTATAAACATCCATCTATAAATGATAAAATGTATATTTTTTATTCTTATTTTTTAGGGGTTTTCACTTTTATTGTGATAGGACAGTGGAGATTTAGAGACAGGAAAGTATGGAGAGCAGAGATAGGGGAAGGTTCAGCAAAGGACCTCGAGGCGGGAATCGAACTCAGGTCGCCGTGTACACCTCAGTGCCATGTGTCGACGCACTAACCACAAGGCTATTGGCGCCGACATAAAACTTATCTTTTAATAAAAGAAAATGTACTTTAATTTATATTTTTCTACTATACTTTATTACTTTTTTATATTTATTTTTATAGTACAAATATGCTGTATTTTATACTATATTAATAGTATAATAGTAATACTACATTGATAATACATTTTCATAGAATTAATATTTTATTAATTTAAAACGTTTGAGATATAAATAAAAGTAGTATTCTGAATACTAACTAATACTAATAACTCCTGTTTTTTAACACTACTATAATTGAATATATATTTTAGCCATTCAATAACAGAATTCTCATAATAATATCACAAAAGGAGGATGTGTTACAACACTTTTAAAATTATTTTAATATATGTTTCATAGGATTTAAACTGAGTAGAACTACATGTCAATAATCACAGTTAAATATGATCTACTCTGTGAAGCTGACTGGTTGGTTCCTCTCACATGAAGAGCGGCATTCTGAAAAGTTAAAGGTCTCGTGAAGAGTTTTTAAATGTGCATTTTTTATTTGATGTTTGGCAGTCTTAAACAAAACATAAAGAGGGCGGGACAGAGTAGCTCCTCCCCTTATAAAAAGACAGCCAATAGTGTTTTGTTTTATCGCTGCTCTGCCAGTGGTTCAGATCAAGCGCGTCAAATGAAAAGTGTCTTTAAGGGGGTGGGGCATGTCAGAAACTAGAGAGCATTTGATTGGTCAATACTTGAGCAACTGAAGTATGAGATGATGTGAATAAAACCATTGTCCCATTTAGGTGGAAGTGACAAACTACAACCTTAACATGTTTATATCAGTTTAATATCTTCTAAACACAAATTTTGTCACTGTTTTGGTGCGCACTAGCTTACAGATATCTAAAAAACGAACAATACTGATACTAACATCTAAAAAAAAATTCTTTTAATTTCATGGGACCTTTAAATGTTTTTCTCTATGCTGTATACCTAGAAAAGTGACTGCATCGCTCCCTATTTGGCAAGCATGGCACAAGTCTCCATTTAAAATAAAGAACCTGAGCGTGCAAAAGACGCGATATGTGAACGACCCCTAAATCAGGCTTTAGCCTTCATTTACATTATATAAACAGCTTCAATAATGCAGTTTAAAAGAAATTGAAAAGACATCACTCACGCTTCCTTGTAGAGCACCATGAATCCCAGCAGATCTCTGAAGTCTGACGGCCAGAAGGACTCCCATCGGATGAGGATCTTGTCGCTCATGGTGCGGATTTGTGTAAATTTGAGTATGTGACTTTCACCTGTAGGACAGAAAGAAGATTAGGTCTACTTTAAGGCTGAAGAAAAGAAAAGTCAGTGGGGACGGTCTAATGGATTCCAGTTCAAACTATCAAATTTAAATCATTAACAGCAGCACATTTAAATGGTTGTGCAATATGACGATTTATATTGTACTGAAAAAAAAAAAAAAGTCTGTCGTTTCATATTACGCATATTGTGATTACGATTTTATTTAGCGTTATTTTATGTTGGCTTTCTGTTCGTTTTCGAAGAGTGTTTAATCGTTAATCAAACATTTGCCCTGAAGTTCTAAATAAAGTCAGAAATATGATCACATATGAATGAGTAGACTTTACATGTGGTCAATGTACTATTAATTGAATTTACAGAAATGGTATTATATCGTAATAGATATCGTTATCAGGATGTGAGATTACTTCTATTGCGATATTACACTATGTTATTGATATTGACATCACCCAGCCCTAGTTTCCAGTTTGTTTTGGAACATATTCTATTAGAATGTATTGGTTTTTTCCAATAACTGACAAGTAGAGACCCACAACCATTAGAACTTTTTGTTTGCTTTTTTGTAGCAGGTTTTGACATGACAAGCGAGACTCTTACAGTAGGACTGGTCTTTCTCATTGCTGATGTCGTTCATCCTGTTTTTGGTGCCGGTGGCTTGTTCCATGCGCAGGATCTCAGACTTGCAGAGTTTGCCGTTTTGGATGAACTTCATTCGGCCTTTGAGGATGGTGAGGTTGTGTTTGTTCCAGTCCCACAGCTGGCGCAGGTTCTGGTTGTCCATCGCGTGGAACGAATAGTTTCTGCAAAGATCAACAGGACATAACATTGATCAATTAGTAATACTAGCGGTTGATGATTTACTGGTTTAGTTTTAATTACCAAAAATGGCAAATGTGTTTTCCTGCTTGGATTTGAAATGGACTTTTATTTTAACAGCGCACAGACATTTTTTAATTGATGGCATTGACTGCTTAATTTCTCTCTATGGCTGATGTTTCAGAAGCTTTTGCTTTGACAGTGTGGTGGGATTTGTATTATTTTAAACCATATATTTATTCTTTTTTTATTAATTAAAGTGACAATAACATACACATTTATATATATATATATACACACATATACACACACACACGCACGCACGCACGCACGCACACACACACACACACACACACACACACACACAGTTCAAAGTTCAGAATTATTAGCCCCTCCTTTGAATTGTTTTTTTCTTTTTTAAATATTCTCTAAATGATGTTTAACAGAGCAAGGAAATTTTCACAGTATGTCTGATAATATTATTTCTTCTGGAGAAAGTCTTATTTGTTTTATTTCGGCTAGAATAAAAGCAGTTTTTAATTTTTATGAACCATTTAAGTTCAAAATTATTAGCCCCTTTAAGCAATTTTTTTTTTTTCGATAGTCTACAGAACAAACCATCGTTATACAATAACTTGCCTAATTACCCTAACCTGCCTAGTTAACCTAGTTAAGCCTTTAAAAGTCACTTTATTCTGTATAAAAGTGTCTTGAAAAATACATAGTAAAATATTATTTACTGTCATCATGGCAACGATAGAAATGTTTAGAAATGTGTTGATTAAAATCTTCTCTCCGTTAAAACTGAAATTGGGGAAAAAATAAACAGGCGGGCTAATAATTCATGGGGGCTAATAATTCAGGGGGGCTAATAATTCTGACTTCAACTATATATATATGTTATAGCAACAGACAAAAAATGTATTAAATAGTTAATACATATCTGTATAATTTATATGTATACAATTTATATTCGTTAAAAATAGCCTTCATACACTGATATCTAAAAAAATATACAATCTCATCTGTTATAGACAATTATGCAGCTCTCTGGAATACTTGATTCTGATTGGTCAATCACAACATTCAGTGAAAGGTAAAACTGATTGAACTAATAACACATGCTCATTCACATATAACAATCATCTTGGCTGTTAATATAGTTAATATAATTTACATGTATATTTTACTTTCACTTATATCTGTCACACTGTTGTTTAGCGCCATCTAGTGACTGAATAATGATGATGATAATAATAAGATCTATAAGAGTGTCCTAAACTGGTAAAAAAAAATCTGATCAATGTTTTTTGTTTTGTTTAGTGGCAAGTAGTCATGTACTAAGGGAGATAATGTACATCCAACCAGTTTTTCTCACAGTATAAATGCATTAATTCATACATTGTCCCTTAAATAGCATGTTATAAGAGTTAGCATATGCCTATTCCTTTGGTAGATGTCTCAAAAGAAGACTTTAATTTTGACAGTATATGTAATGCTTTATCAAACTGTAAGGGGAGACTCATCAATAATAACCGTATACAAAGTGATGTAATACTTTCAAAAATCACGATCGCAATATATATATATATCCATGCCTAATATCAGAAGGTCAGAAAGTGATTCATGTTTTTTATAAATTGTTAAAATGTTGGTATTTGTGATGCAGCAAGTGCAGAGACCAATGTGTACACTATGATTTTATATAAAATTCTCTTTAAAGTGTGATATGACTAAACAGTGGCCATTAACGAATATTTTCTCAATTCAAATGAGTAGCGGCTTGGACCCGGAAACAGTATTCCATATGTCACCGATACATCACGACTTAACAAGCGGATAGGATACATTTAATTTGTATATATCGGCTAATATTGCAATCCTCTATTTTAAAGATGTGTCAAAAAGAGACTCTTATTTTGACACCCCATGGGACTGGACTTATCTTGACCAATTTATCAGCTGACTGTTTGCATTTTCTTTCTCATTGAGCGAACATATCTTTTTGTCTGATGCTTTTCATTCTAGCGATGCATGGGACTTTTATTTTGACTACCAAATCAGCTGGTACTTGCTTTTTTAAAATTCAGCCATTAAGTTAAGCTGTCTTTGCCCAATATTACTTTAATCATTAATTTCAAAGAATAATAAAGAATAACCTAATAACAGGTAACTTAAAGGCCAACTGCGGCACTTTAGCTCAGCGGTCACATCAAACATACCCGCCGTCCAGCGTTTCTCCGCGGATGAGATGCAGCTTGCGGAGGAAAGAGAGCGAGACGAGAGCGTAGGCCCTGCGGATGGTCAAATAACCCGTGATCTCCTCCAGCTGACCCAGACTGGACTCCAGCTCCGCAGCGATGCTGTCTGTATGACACAAAACAGTGATATACATCTATTAGACAAAGACATACACAAGTAGTTGATTTTATTGCAGACATACAGTAAGCTCAGAATTCTTGACACTTTTTGGCTGATGTGCTTTTTAGATTGCGTTTTAACACTGAATTTGAATATTGAGTAGTGGGCGGGGATTCATTTTTGCAACTCAGCATTCACTTGCAGCAAACTAATGGTTGGTGAGAGCATGGCTAAGCATGTGTCAGCCAACTGCCATCATCAGAAAAGGACTGCTGTTCTGGAGCAGAAGCAAATGATCAGGTTTTGGTTAAAGATGACCTAAACAAACCGTTTTTCTTTCAGTGGATTGTCTTACACAATGTAAATTTTGATTTCATGTTGACTACAATTCAAATTGAACTTTTTATGACACCAATTACTAATTAATTCCTAAAAAGAACTAGCTTAATATTTTTCTATTGTAATTTAATTTGTACTAAAATAAAAAAGCATTTCCCCAGAGATGGGTTGCAGCTGGAAGGGCATCCGCTGTGTAAAACATATGCTGGATAAGTTGGCGATTCATTCCACTGTGGCGACCCTGGATTAATAAAGGGACTAAGTCGATAAGAAAATGAATGAATGAATAAAGCATCCCCGTGAATATATTGCGTAAATAAAGAAACTTATGGGCCAGGGAATAGCGATATTTCTGTGTTTAATAATTTGTTTTTATCTACATGCAACATTGCAAACGCAAGGTTAACGTCACAATCCATAAACTTGTAAATACTACCTAAGACTACATAAAATATTTTTAAAAATAGTAAAAACTACTAAGGTCAGTAAATATTATTAGCTCCCTAAACAAATACACAGTTGAAGTCAGAATTATTAGCCCCCCTGAATTATTAGCCCCGTTTATTTTTTTCACCCAATTTCTGTTTAACAGAGAGAAGATTTTCTTCAACACATTTCTAAACATAATAGTTTTAATAACTCATTTCTAATAACTGATTTATTTTATCTTTGCCATGATGACAGTAAATAATATTTAGCTAGATATTTTACTAGGAAAAAAAGATAATCTTAAAGGGGCTAATAATTTTGACCTTAAAATGGTTTTTAAAAAATTAAAAACTGCTTTTATTCTAGCTGAAATAAAACAAATAAGACTTTCTCCAGAAGAAACAATATTATCAGACATACTGTGAAAATTTCCTTGCTCTGTTAATCATCATTTGGTAAATATTTATAAAAGAAAAATAATTCTAATAATTCTGACTTCAACTGTGTATTTTTTCAATTGGCTACAGAACAAACCATTGTTTGACTTGTCTAATTAACCGAACGTCCTTAGTTAACACAATTAACGTACAGTAGTTAAGCCTTTAAGCTGCACTTGCACTAGTATCTTCCAGAATAACTAGTAAAATTGTATTAATTATAGTAAAACTATTATGTTTAACATGTTCAATTCTTTAGTTATTTGCAATTAAGGGATTGTTTAAGGGTCAAATAAAAAAAAAATTATCCCAAGATACCCAATTTAACTGCTATGGAAGAACTGTAATAAACCATTACATAAATGGCAGATAAGTCTGAAACTAGATGGGAACAGGATTTGGGGATAACACTGGAAAATGACCTGTGGGGTCAGCTATGTAGAGATGGGGTTACCTCAACTTTGAACTACAGATTTAGACCAATCCAGTTTAATTTCTTACACCAGCTTTATTATACTCCATCCAGATTACACAAATTTAAAAACAGTATTTCTCCCCTCTGCTTCAGATGTGGTACAGAAGAAGGTAAATTTTTGCATTCTACATGGCTGTGACCTATACTGAAAGTGTTGTGGTACAAGTATATCATATCACAGATTCATGGAATTGATTTTCCATTGGACCCAGAGATATGTTTATTGGGCCTATAATGCTATTAACCTCTAGCATCATCATGCTATTAAGCTTACTGAAATGTTAAAAAATGCATTGCTTTAAAATGGAAAACAGACATTGATGTACCAATTGGACTGTGGATCTCAGAAGTTTGCAACTATATACCATTGGAGAAGATCACATATTCTTTGAGAGGAAAAGGGGAGTTATTTAAATAGATTCGGAATTATATTAAAACAGTACCACAGGATTTGATTTGACAAAATAGTTTTTCTCCATTTGTATATACAGTATCTCCTCCTTTTATATTTATTTATTTTTATTTTACTTATTTATTTTTATATACTGTGTGTGTATGTTTTACTTTAGTTTGTTTGCTGCTTAGTTTCGATGTTCTGTATTGATAACTTTTGAAAAAGCTAATAAAAAGATATAATTCAATAACGTATTAAAAAAACCTAAGAAACGAGTATTTCATACAATTTATTATCGGAAAGGACCATTAGCATAATTTTCCATATCAAGCCGATGCTGATATTTCATCAATGCCACCATTATCTATTAATTTATCAAGAATTCTGAGAATATGTTGGTGCAATAGCCTAGTGGTTAGCGCCGACACATGGTGCAGTAGCACTTCAGGGCGTCCCGAGTTCAAATCCCGGCTGGAGGACATTTCCCAACCCTACCCCCTCTCTCTCTCCAACTTTGCTTCCTGTCTCATTACTGTTCTATTTAATAAAAGGCAAAAAAGCCAAAAATAAATCTAAAAAAAAAAAAAGAATTCCAAGAATATTATGCAGAACTTTATTTTCATCTTATTTCAGGGTTTCTGCACATTTTACTAAGTTAAATTTAAGACTTTAAGACATTTTTAAGATCATTATGAATGAACGTTTAGACTTATAGAGGGCTAAAGGCTAAGGATTTTTCTCCCAGTTAGAAAAGATTTTCACTTGCCCTAGCAAAAGTGATTGAAATTTAGTACATTTAATGATACAATAATAATTTAGTTTTTAGTTTAGTTGAATATTTTAAAATTAATTTTCAAGTAAATCTATTGACAAACCCTATATAACCCTTACCAAGAATAAAACAAAACATAGCTGTCAATTACTTCAGCCTACAATAATAATAATTAACAGGACAATTAAGACCTGTTAAAAAGGATTTAAGACCTACAACAGAACATTTCAGTAGATTTAAGACTTTTTGAGGCCTAAAACTTAGCTTTTGAGATTTAAGAAATTTTAAGACTTTTTAAGACCCCACAGAAACCCTGTTACTTGTATTTTTTAATATGTTAAATACATTAAAAATGAATCAATCTCGACTCACTTCCTCCGCTGATCTTGATGATGAGACTGCCATTGAGCACCGTACATCCACGCAGCGCTTGAGCGGCCGTGACCGAGTCCACCGTCTGCACTCCTGTACACACTTTAGGACACCGACCGGTGCAGGGCGTGCAGGTCAACCTGAAAACACCACAGACATGTGTTTAGTGAAGAGAAATGAGCGATGAAAGGAGCAGAGCAAGCCTGAAGATGTTCAAAGACAGTCCCGAGCGCTGCCGTACACGCATGCATTCCCCATGATGTCAGCGGCTGACATGAGTTTTCATGATCAAAATCACCTGAGGGCCAAACATATTGTTCCCAGTGTGCTGAAATCTCTTTTCACCTGCGCTGCTGTCGTTGATGCATTTGGATTGATGCCAAAATACGGTGTGACGAATCGTGTGCTTCATTTAACCTGTAATTACTTGTTTAAATTAAATGAGTTTTCATACTTTTATTTTGTAATTGCGTTATATATTTTTCTTATTTCACATTCTTAGTAAAAATAAACACACAAATGTTTCAACAAGATGTTGGGCCGAAACATTTGTGGTTATATTTACGAAAAATGTGAAAAAATAATAATGTAATTACTCAGAGTGTGAATCATGACCTTTTGAGTTATTCGATATATATATATATATATATATATATATATATATATATATATATATATATATATATATATATATATATATATATATATATATATATATATAATTATTCGGTTATTATAGTTACGCACCAAAATCAGATAACGCAGGTACGCAGTGCATAACTACTGATACTTTTATTTTGACAATTTTTACATTTATAATTTAGTAAAAAAATGCACATTGTTTTGCTTTAAACGTCTTTTCTGTTCGGTAGATGTCTGGAAAGAGACTTTTATTTTGACATTAAGGACTTTCTGTTTTGATCTATGTATCTGGAAGTATGTGCTTTTAAAAAAGATAATCAATGTCATTTCAGTTTACTTAATACCTTGGACTTTTATTCTGACACTGCATGGGACTTGCATGGGAATTTTTATAAACATATTATTTATCATTTTTATTCATTAACAAGAACATGTTTCAATTTTCAGTTTAGTCGATATCTGAGAGTTAAAATCTCATATTAGGGTCTAATTTTGACAACGCAGATCATTTATTTCAGCTATATCTGCTGCAATTTTAGAATGATCAGCATAGACCGCATAGACAGTTTTTTTCTAGATCAGCTTACATTTCTTCATGCTGATAATTAAACAAACAAACAAACAAACAAACAAACAAACTAGTCAATGCTAATAACTATAATATTCAGAATATCAACTGATATGTGTCAAAATAAAAGTCATCTATATTTTTCTCTGAAGACGCTTTAATAAAAAAAAAAAAAAAGATGAACATAGACTGATAAGCTTTTTTTGTTAAGCTTTTTATTTTACCAAGATATCACATGATCACATGAGTGTCTTTTTTATTTTTTTAAATGTAATTTTGGCATGTTAGCGGATATTTAGCACATTTTAATTATCCGCATGGACTAGTATGCTTTTTCAGTTCAGTTTCGCCAAGTTTTTTTATTTTGGTTTTTGTATTTAAAAAGATCAACATCGACTGATAAGCTTTTATGTTTAGCTTAGTGTTGGGTTACAATATCGGAGCATAATAGAGCACAATTTTTTTATTTTTCCCAGATATCACATCATTTTTATGAGTGTCTTTTTTAAATTTTTTAATTTAATTTTGCCATTTTGGCTGATATTTGCCATATTTTAATTATCGGCATAGACTGGTAAATTATTTAGGTTCAGTTTCAGTATTTTTTTTATTTTGGTTTTTGTATTTGTTTTTAAAAAGATCAACATCGACTGATACGCTTTTATGTTTAGCTTAGCGTTGGGTTACAACATCTGAGCATAATAGAACACAATATTTTTTTATTTTACCCAGACAACACATGATTTTTATGAATGTCTTTTTCATTTTTTATTTAATTTTGGTATTTAGCTGGTGTTTGGCATATTATTATCATTAGCATAGACTGGTATGTTTTTTCAGTAAAGTTTTGCGAAGTTATTTTTTGGTTTTGGTTTTTGTATCAACATCGACTGATAAGCTTTTATGTTCAGCAGAACTGTTGGATTCCAATATCGGAGCATAACGGTGCACAATTTTTTTATTATACCCAGATATCACATCATTTTTTTGAGAGTCTTTTTTATTTAATTTTGGCATTTTGGCTGATATTTGACATATTTTGATTATCGCCATAGACGATTAAGTTTTATCGGTTAAGATTTGGTACTTTTTTTTGTTTTGTTTATTATTTAGTTTTTTATTTAGTATTTGTTTTTAGAAAGATCAACATCAACTGATAAGCTTATAACTTTAGCAAAAGTGTTACAATACAACATTGGAGCATATATGGAGCACAATTTTTTATTTTATACAGATATAACGTGATTTTCATGAATGTCTTTTTTAATTTTTCTATTTAATCTTGCCATTTTGGCTGATATTTGCCACATTTTAATTATCGGCATAGACTGGTACGTTTTTTCGGTTCAGTTTTAGTAAGTTCTTCGTTTTTTATTTTGTCCAATATTTGTCATTTTTGTAATAATCATCTCTAAGTTTGGCTGACTGAGAATCACGCTTGCTGTCGTACACATGAATTCCCCATGATGTCACCAGCTGGCATGACTTTTCACACTTGCAGTCGCCTGAGGGACAAACATATTGTTCCCTGTGTGCTGAAATCTCATTTCACCTGCGCCGCTGTCATTGATGCGTTTGGATCAATCCCAAAAATATGGTGTAACGGGTCGTGCATTCATTCAAACTGCAACGCAGCGATTCATTTGAATGGAAAGAGTCATCGAGGGCAGACTCGAAAACACAATCACACCCAGACAAAACAGCACTGATAGTCACGCTGCGCCCTTGAAGTGTGCAAACTCCACATCACAGCAAACACGAGGCCCTTTTGACGCAAGAATCAGCAATTATGCTGAAAGAGGGAAGAAATAACGGTAGAAGAGGAGTTCGATATAATTCGGTTGCTTAATTGAATCACTTTCCAGCAAAATTAGAGAATAACATTGTGTAATCACTCTCAAACCTTGCTAAAACGCTGCACAGGCTAAGAGGGAAATCCACTGATATTGTTGTAAATTTAATTTACGCAGAGCTCTCATATTTGACTTTCCTCTGTTATTTAATAAAAAACAACACAAAAAAAACTATCATCATCAATTACAGTAAAGATGCCCTAAAATGCTATTTAGTTTAACTATAGTTTCTACACACACACACAAAAATCAGGTGCATCAGGAATTAAACATGATTTTACCCACATTTTTACATTTTCACAAAAGTTATTTGAAACATTGAAGCAGATACTAGTCATGCTGTATGTTTTATTAAACACACAGAAATTAATTGGCTTATTAATGTTTTTAAATGTAATTTATTTATGAATCAAATGCTCTATCTCAGGTTAAGGTTTATTTATTTATTTGGGAATTATATTAATCATCAACAATAATGGTTGTGTTGTATACTTTTGGTAGATTTTATAATACATATTTTTATATATATTTTGCATAAACTCTTTTTTGATCAGATAGCAATCTGATCTTGAAAAGTGAATGTATAAATACCCTCAGAAAGCATTTGAGACCAATAAAGCCTGAATATCATCATTTGTATGCAGTAAGATATATAATAATAATAATAATAGTAATAATAAATAATAATATTAACAACAACAATAATATTAATAATTACAACAATACTATCAATAAATAACAACAACAACAATAGTAATAATAATAATAATAATGAGAAGAAGAAGAAGAACAACAACAACAACATCAATAATAACAACAACAACAACAACAACAACAACAATAATAATAGTAATAATAAATAATAATAATAAATAATTATTCAGTCTTGGGTAATCTAAGATCGAATGTTAAATAAAACCGGGATAAATTTAGGATTTTTAAAATATATTACAGCTGGGCTAACTCGTGCATCTCTTCAGCAAGGCGCCACAACCTGGAGTCCAAATGTTTATTATTTACAAAACAGTTTGTGTTAAGTAATATTTTCAGAATTTTAGTAGATATATTTTATGAGAGACTTGTTTTGTTTATGAAACAAGTAGATCTAAATAGATTTGCGTTGTAAACCTTAAATACAAGTTAAAAAGTGATTATTTTTATTTAACGTTTTACGTTTTTAGTTACTATACTCTCAAAATTCTGCACTTAAATGACAAAAAGTGCCCAAAGATTCTGTCTGGATCTGGTCATAAGTTGGCCCACATGGAATCTGTGTGCGCAGAATTCCGCAGATTTTTAGCCCATTGTTGATTCTGTTTATTTACTTGTGTAAATGTGTGTAAATCTATGTTTATTCAGTTTTTAAATTAATTACAGTACTATTATTGACTAATAAGAAAATAATCATTTGATTTATTTACAATACAGTTTGTACAGTAATATTTTCTGTCTTTTTGTAGAGATATTATATGTGACACTTGTTTTGTTTACCAAGTAATGTAGATCTAATTGGATTTGCATTGTAAACATTAAATAAAAAGATAAAAAGGTGTTACTTTTTATTTTATATATTAAGGTTTTAGTTCTGACCCTCCCAAAATAATTCTGCATAAATCCACAAGATTTTTAACAAAATTCTATGCAGAAATAGCAAGAAAAGTCAGCAGATTCCGCCTGGCCCTAGTCATGAGTAATAAAAGAGACCCCAGGTGTAAACAGGCCCTAAGAATCACTTTTATAAGAGTCTTTTTGTTCAGAATTACTTGTTATTATCTTAGTTTAAGCATAAATCCCACTCTTTAATTCCTCTTCAAAGATTGGACGATTAAATTTTTATATTTTAACCCCCTTCTCACGAAATTCCCTTCCCGCTGATTTGGTTTCCCCCAGCTTCTTGTCCTCATTTGGAGAATAACAGGCCTCAGAACGGATGGGGGTGCGTGGTTACGAAAGGGGACTTACTGCCGCATGACTTCCTTCCACAAAGGGCGAAAAGGTGGCCGGACGAGAAAAACAAGCCAATGACGTCACTTCAAAACAAAATTCCTGGAAAACCGAGATCCCATCAAGCTTCCACGACTGCAGCAACGCTCCACAAGGAGACAAAGGAATCAAAAGGCCACCTTTCTAAAGACCCCAGCCAACACGAACAAAGGCGGCCATTGTTCCCGTTTGCGGTGTTAATTCCCTGTTTATTTGTGCGTTAATAATTCCCACACATGAAGCTGGACGTGCAAACCAGTGTGTGCGTGAGCTTCCGGACATTACCGGATAGTCAAAAAACAGGGGTCGCTTTCCAACACGCAATGTTGTTTTGGTTGGACTCATTAGACCTCTGCTTAGCTTGACAAATCCAGCAGGACAGCGAATGAGTCGCTTGGAATAATCGGGGTGGCATTTTAGCGCTCTTAACACTTGACACCGGCCATTCTCATCTGCTCATTTTCAATTTGCCGAAAAACACTATACAATGTTATGACACTTCCAGAGCAGCTTTATATTCTCCTGCTCCAGTTGAGCGTGACGAGAAGCTCCTTAATTAGATCAACGGTAATAAACAATCACAGAGTTCCACAGGAAATGCTACTGCATACCTGCAGCACTGGATTCATCCATTAAATTAGGGTATCTGCAGGTTTCTAAGAGTTACACTAGCTATTACCCAGCAAGCATTTTTTTGTGTCTATTATAAGATGTCTATTAGATGTCTAATTGATGTCTAAACATAGTCATCATGGCTAAAACAAGGCTAAATTTGGGCTGTCAGTGAAAATCTAATAGACGTCTAAGAATAGGCCAAAACTAGACTAGTCATCAAATAAACAAATGAAAGACTACACATATATAGTCTGTCTAATCTGTCTATTTGACAGTCTATCAAGTCTAGTTTTGGGCTATTCTTAGATGTCTTTTAGATTTTCACTGACAGCCCAAGTTTTGCCTTGTTTTAGCCAAGCCGTCTACATTTAGATGTCTATTAGACGTCTTTTAAACACAAAATTGTTTGCTGGGTATTATCATTTTGAATTTGACGAAAAGACTAAATGACGTTCTGATACTTCCAGATGACGTTTTATCTTCTCCCAGTCAAGTCAAATAGCCAATAATATTCAGCCTTAGAGCCAAACACATTTCAGGACACACTATCTAGGCAACACGATCTAGGCAGGGGTGATGTTAATGTTATTAATGTCTTCTCTTCTTAAACATCATCAATATAGTTTATATATATTATTAATAAATAGTGAACACAATAGACATTAGTGTATACTATTTCACAAATACGACGATGGAGATGGGCGAATGGGGAAACGTTGTTTCCGATCGCCATTCAATATAATAGATGATCAGTCATTACTTGTCTGACAGAGTCAGTATAGCAGATACTCGTTTGCTGGCTTTATATCTTTATATGTAATCAAATCTTTTAGATTTAATAAATGCATAACAATATATTAATATGTCACTCCAGCGACTGAATAGTATTTATTTGCTTAATCAAATGATAGTCATTAGTGTTTAAAATTATTATTTTTAGTTACATAATTTTAGTATCAAAACTGCGCAGATGTTAAAATTATCTTTAGGATAAAATAATTGAATAACGACTGAAATGGGAAACCCTAAACTGTTCACAGTCTAATGATTGGCAATCGTAGCATGGATGGTCTCGATCGCCATCTTTGTGAAATGCAGTAGGTGGTGATAATGCTCCCAAGGAGTTAGTCATCATTAAACAAGAAAAAATAGAAGGCTTATCCGTTAGTAAGCATATATGGTTTGCCCCTGCCTAGATTGTGTGTCCTGAAACGTGTGCGGGTCTGTGGGTCTGCAGCTGGATATATCTCCAACAAGAGAATTGTTCGTATTCCAAATGACCAAAAACACATTAGAAACTGAAACTTCATCCACGTGTAACCCACTGGTCCTACTGCACCCAACCCGCTCTGAGCTGGGATCAAACCAGCAATTCTTTGCATGGGAGTCGATTGCTCTAACAAGAAGGCTAAAGACCATGGCCACTAACATCTGTCGCTAGAGCGTCTTTGAGGTCAGAAGAGTGAGGTTTACCTGCATAGCACTTTGCTAGCTGGCCTCTGTTACACTCACCTCCTAAACCTCATTCCCATCACGGACAAGCCCCCATGTACACCCAACCCTTACTGAGCTGGGATCGAACCGGTGATTCTTTGTATGGGAGTCTGTTGCTCTAACAAGGAGGCTAAAGACTATGGCTTCTAGCGTCTGTCGCTAGAGCAGCTTTAGAGGACAGAGGAGTGAGGTTTACCTGCATAGCACTTCGCTAGCTGGCCACTCCCCTAAAGCTCACTCCCATCCCGGACGAGCCCCCACGTTTATAACCCACCGGTCCTACTGTCCCCAACACAGTCTGAGCTAGATTTGAACTGCCGATTCTTTGCATGGGGATAGGTTGCTCTAACAAGAAGGCTAGAGACCATGGCGTCTAGCATCTGTCGCTAGAGCACCTTTGTAGTCAAAAGAGTGAGGTTTACCTGCATAGCACTTTGCTAGCTGGCCTCTGTTACACTCATTCCCCTAAACCTCACTCCCATCCCAGACGAGCCCCCACGTGCACCTAAGCCTTGCTGAGCTGGGATCGAACCGGCGATTCTTTGCATGGGAGTCTGTTGCTCTAACAAGTAGGCTAAAGACAATGGCTTACAGTGTCTGTTGCTAGAGTCAGAGGAGTGAGGTTTACCTGCATAGCACTTCACTAGCTGGCCTCCGTTACACATGCTAGACATCATTTATTTATTTTGTTGAGGAGAAAATTGGTACATACGAGGTGGAGTTGACGGTGGTGTATCCGGACGGGCATTCTGGGATGCAGGCCCCGTTGTGGATGACGTACGCGTGACAGTCTCCGCTCTTGTCCTTACACTGGTTGTGCAGGTCCTGGCAGAACTGAAGGGATACGCAGCGCCAGCTCTTGAAGGTGTAATGCCCCGGCGGGCAGCGATCCACACACGCCTCACCGTATAGGAAGTTGCGGCAGGCCACGCATTTGGTGGAGTTCCCGGGCACAGAGCAGCCGCCCAGACACTGCTCGTGACAGCACTCCTTATGGGACGTACAGGCTCCGTGGACACATTCAGAAGGACAAACTGAAGGGAAAAAAGAGGAAATATTGTTAGAGTTTTAATGTAATAGGCAGAAGATTACAAGTGAAGAGAGGAAACACACCTTATTTCTCAGAGTAAGAAACAATGATTATGTTGTGAAGTTTTCAGAAATCTTGTTTAAAAAAAACAACTGTGCATCTATAAGGTATTTGACACAGGTGAGTGGGCTTGACAAACCACCTGTAGACACACTCTCTCAAAAAAAAAGTAATGTTGCTTTGGAGCATAAGTGTCTGCTAAATGACTAAATGTAAATGTGTACTTTGATAATGTGCAGAACAAAACACAATTCCAGTTCTTTTGTTGCCATATTAGAGCTTTTTTACTTTCAATTTCTTTTTGTATCTCCACGTAATAGAAAATAATGTCAAATACCAGAAGTTTTAATGGTTAAGTGGCTAATGTCTAGCCTATTTATTTATTTAACAAAACAATCTCCATTTAATAAAAGTGCTTCAAAAATGACACATTTACTTTCCTTACAAATGCCAGTTTTTCATTTGTCCTCATAATCGTTTATTTTTACATAGAAATTTTCCCATTTAATTATCAAAAAGCAAGTTTAATCAGTTGAATTAATAAAAACTATAATAATGCCATAATCAAAAACATCAAGATTAATAGTTCCCAATAAAATCTACTGTGTTCTGTTGATTCTGGAGGATTTCATACAAATTTTGATAACATTCATGCAAGTTTAATATTGATACGACACTAGTTTTTATTTTTTTGGACACATTCACTCAAATTTTTGAAAAATCATTGCCCAACAATACATATTTTTGAAGATTTTTCAGCAATTATTTCATTTAATTTGAGTTTTTATTGCCATTTACATTCTGAAGATTTGTACAGGATTTTCTTCACATATCATTTGCATGTTTTTTTTCTTCTTTTTTAATAATTAATTAGGAAAAACAGGCCAAAAACCAATGTTTTGCTGGCTTCTGACTGTTTTCTCATTTATAAAGTGATATCCAAAATTTTTTGGCTGAATTCTATTCAGAAAACTCTATTTCAAAGAGTTTTTGCTGAACACAAAATAAGCTTGCAATTATTAATAAAGCCAGCTATTTACATAATTTTTATTATTTATTTTGGACTGAATATAATAGTCAAATTGAGGTGCAGATCATCCAAAAATGAAAATTATTTACTCATAAAATCATTTACTTTTGTTACAACTTGTTTGTTCTGACTGATTATTAAAGGTCAGCCAACTATTTTTGTCATTTTTTAATTTTTGGACTGAAACAAATAGTCAAATTACGGTACAGGTCATCTAAAAATTTAAATCCTTCACTTATAACATCCTTAACCTTTTTTTCCAACCTATTTTAAAGTGTTTTAAACACCAAATAATCCAAATTTCTAAAAACTTTGACTCTAATGTCAACGAAAAAAAAAGTACTTTCAAAATGGCTTAATCCCATAAATTTCTGATTATTTTTCCAGAAATGTATACAAATTGGCCCATATTGAAGACAAAAACTTGCATACTTTAACACAACATAAGTTTGCAATTATTAATAAAGCCATCTTTTTACATATTTTTTTGTTTTATTTTTAGACTGAACTAAAGAGTCAAATTGAAATACAGATCATCCCAAAATGAAAATGATTTACTCCTAAACTCATTTACTTTTTTCCAATTTGTTTTAGAGTATTTTCTGAGCACAAAATAATCAAAATTTCAAAGAAACTTTGACTAATATATCAACAAATAAATAAATAAATGGTTTTAAAATGGTTTCATCCAAAACAATTCCGATTCATTTTCCAGAAATTCATACAAATTGGCTCATATTTAAGACAAAAACTCACATACTTTAACACAACATTTCCAAAATTGCAAATAAGTTTGCGCTTATTAATACAGTCAACTATTTACGTCATTTTTTTGTTTTTGGACTGAACTAAATAGTCAAACTAAGGTACAGATCATCCAAAAAATGAAAATCATTCAATTATAAAATCATTTACTTTTTTCCCAACCTGTTTTAAAGTTTTTGCTGAACACAAAAAAATCCTAATTTTTTTAAAAACTTTGACTCCAATGTCAACAAATAAATAACTAAACGTTTTAAAAATGACTTCATCCAAGAAATTTCTGATCAATTTTCCAGAAATGCATACAAATTGTCCCATATTTAAGACAAAACTTTCATACTTTGATACTTCATTCTGCAAATAAGTTTGCGCTTAACAATACAGTCAACTATTTACTTTTTTTTTGTTTGTTTTTGGACTGAACTAAACAGTCAAACTAAGGTACAGATCATTTAAAAATGAAAATAATTTACTTATAAAATTATTTAAATCATGTTTGAGTTTTTGCTGAACACAAAAGAAACAGTTCTGAACAATTCTTGTAACCAAACGGTTCAACCAATATTTCCAATGGCAAAACCTGAACAGAAATGACCAAACTTTGGGGTAAACTTTCATTTCAGCAACACGCATCAATCCTGACATCTAAGAAATCAGCTGTGATAAAATCGTGGCTAATCTGCAGGCGGAGGCAATCTGAGGTCATCGCTGTGTGCCTTTCATCAGGCAGGAAGGAAGTGATTCAGAGTGTTTGGCCATCTGGAAGTGGAGGCCTGCGCGCGGCCGAGTGTGAGAAGAAAACCAATGCTAGCGGTCTGTAAGTCATCGTCCTCGTCTCACACTCACGCTGGCCGCCCGCTAGACCACAACAAAGACACTACGCCTTCCAGAAACATGGAGAGATGAGCACGCTGCAGGAAAACAGGAAGCATTCTGGGTAGAGCATCCAGAATTGTATGGAATAAACAGGAAGACAATAGTTTACAGTGTACTAAGATTGAACTGAGCAGCCTACCGGTACTACTGTAAACGTTTATTTTGAATTATTACAATTAAACATGAAATAAACAAAATTATTGAAATTTATAAGAAAATTTGTATAGTAAATTGTTTCCGGTGTTTCTAACACTAGAATTACAGAGGCAGTCATTATTAACCGTTTTTGAAGTTTAAAGTATGTGAGAAATCAAAATTTACATTGCAGTGCTTCTCACTGTGGTAGCCGGATTGAAACAGACCATTTACCCACATCACATAAATAGTTAGCTATATGCGACAAACAAAACGTACTTAAATTTTTAACAATATCTCTGAAAATTATAATAATTACAAGATTAAAACGTGTAGATTGTTTAAATAAGTCAAACGGTAAACCATTAGTAATTAACCATTACTAATGGTGTACATATATTTTGCAGCCAGTTTAGACCAGTTATTTCGTCCTCTCTGAGTATATTGTTGTCACTCGTTATTTGTGGGAGTTATTTTCTAAAAAATAACCCGCAATATGTGAAATTCGCAGAGAAGTCTACTTTATTTTTATTATTATTATAGATGTTTTAAGGCTGTAAAAGCCTTTACTACACACTTTATAGACTTTTCTCAGACAGACATTAACATTTTCATACTTTTCTCTTGTTTAAACATTCTCAAAGCTCAAACCTTCGTAGATAAATAAGTCCAGTATTATAGAATGAAACCAAAAGATCAAAACTATTTGATCTTCATTTATGTCTTCCATAATGGCGCCCCACAATGCGTTGTAGAAAAAAGCATATCAAATTACATGAAAAATAAAAAAGTCGGTAAAACTGCGAGGCCACAAAAAGTGATCCGCGTTATAGCGAGGGATCACTGTATAGTAACGTTTTTGGAAGTCGTTTAGATTAAATAATGAATTATTTCATATGTTTCTCTCGCTCTGATGCAAAAATACATAGAATTAACGACAGCTTTAGGAAGAAAAAGCTGAATCCTGGACATTTGAGAAGATTTAGAAACCCCGGCCGGATGAATTTCTAAAGCCTCAAAAGGCAGAGCATGTGAGACGGTCTGTGGTAGTGTTAACAGTTTGCGTGCACACATAACGAAATGGGTAGGCCTAAACGAGAGAATATTTTCCTCTGGTTAATCGATCATGGATGTGTTGTCATATTGGGCGGATACAAAAAAAAAAGTGTTAAAGATGATTTTAAAAAATGGTCACTAAATATACTATACCAAGTAAAGTCTATGTGTGGGAAGCACTGCGTAGTTTATTTTGCTAGCGCACATTGTTATTTTTTAGGTAAACATTTAATACATTTTGTTTGTATTGGTAATCTTCAATCAAATTTTGACCATTTCCTTCTGTGTTTGGAGGGGTGGTGTTTCTCTGATGATGTCAGTTTGACGACTTTAAACAATATTCTTAGTCACGCCACTCTTACCATTCGTTTGCTATTAGGGAATGATGCACAAAATAAAGCCCCGTCTTCTACTCAATATTCTTTTTTAGTCTGAAGTACATCAAGATACTGAAAAAAAAAGGGTCAGCAACTTCCAGTTCATTTAAAAAATAAA
>NC_079456.1:11804330-11868133 GCF_903798145.1 Danio aesculapii
ACTGGTAAAATCAACATTATATAGGCTAGACACAACAAACGACAAGCGACAGACCGGCGGAAAATTCTGATCCGATTTTTGAAACACAAGTAAAGAACTTTTTGGTTTTTGGCTACATCATTATCGGGAAAACATAGCACATGCCTTAGGTAGAAATTATGTTTTGGGATAGTGGGCGAAGGCAGTTTGGGAGGGGGTTGCCGTAAGTAGAAACAGAGTTTTGGGAAGTGAGGATCTGACTTTACTAAAAATTGGGTTCTTTAGGAAATGGTTGGAAGTGGGGTTTGAGGAAGTCGCCCTAAGAGGTAATAAAGTTCCAGGCAGTGTGGTATTTAAGGAAGGGGTCACCCAAGGTAGGGTTTAGGTCAGGAATATGCCTTAGTTCAAATTCTTTTCTGGGAGAGGGACTGGGCGGTGTTTTGAAAATGGCAGAGAGACATGTGTTAGCAGAAAGAGAGTTCTGAGTTGTGGGGATACTCCTTAGAAGAAATCATGTTCACAGCTGATGGGGATCCCCCCTTTGGTAGAAATTCATGAGGGGATGCCGACATCAGACATGTTTTTTTTTGTTAAGAGAAACAAAATAGGTGAGCAATGTTCAAGTATATATTAATTGTTTTTAAAAATAAGTGACATTTCAGCATGTAATACCTCTAAAATAATATTAAATCAGGAGTTTTACAGTGAGCTTGTTTTTTATCTATTTACAATAAAATTGATATCAACATGATGCACAATGCAAGAAGTGTTTTGAGAAATATTTCCTGAAATGACTGGTTCTTCCCCTCAATAGTTTCCCTAAACAAACACTAACCAATTCTAAATATCTAACGAACCTTCACACCTAGAGCACTGAACAATTAACTTATCAAAGTAGACTTTAACACACTAACTTAACACATGACTGTCACAAGTGACCGGCAGGACTGCTTCAAACACAGATGAACTCAAGACAAGGTGAAATAGCAAATGCTAGCTTCTGTTCACAAGCAAGGTGCTGAAATTTGATTAGGTCAATCAAAAAAAAATGCTTTCATGGCATTTGATAATACCTAGGATATATCCACTCCTGTCCTAATCTTCCAGTCAATGACAAAGATTGAATTATGGCAGGAAAAGCAGGGGACAAACAGACCATCAAGGAAGTACAAGATGCTGAGTGTCCGAGACGGTGATTGAATTAAAGACTCCTGCAGAAGAACCGTGAGTCACCTGTTATCTAGATGGTTCCTCGGTGAGGGCATCTGCCTGGAAAAGTTTACTCACAGCAGCTGCTCTTACAGTGAGTCACGGCCCATCTCTGCCTCGACCTGTCCTTCTGCAGGGGTATCGTTTTGTCAAAGCTTGATTCATAAGAGTCATTTGTTCAAGACTCAATTCACAGATGGTGCTGTAGGTTTCAGATTCATTAAAACAACCAGTTCCTAAGAGTCATTTGTTTGTGAACTTGACTTCCCTGGCTGTGCTGTAGGGTTTTGATTAACTAAAAAGAACCAGTTCACATTACGTACCTTAAAAGGTCGATTTAAGGTCAAGTCTGTCTGTTGGAGTTTGTTGGATCAGTGTGCTATCTTTTTCTGATGGTCAGAGTTTGTTTTCATCCAAATAAACAACACGTTCAATTGGCATTTGGTGGATTGTGGAACATCCGAGCAGTGTGATACAATTTTCCAACCAACGGCAATAAACTCAGACTTAATCTAACCAGGGACTCGACAGGCTTTACATAAAAGACTCTTTAGGCCTGAGAAGGGTCTTTTAATTAATTATTTAATTAATGTGAGTGGTAATTGTTGGGGCAGTGGGAACATGACAACATTCTAAACACAACGATCAACTAAAGGAACACTCCACTTTATTTGGAAATAGCCTCATTTTACAACTCCCCATTAGATAAACAGTTGAGTTTTACAATATTTTTAATCTATTCAGCCGATCTCTGGGTTTGGCGGAAGAACTTTTAGCTTAGCTTAGCATAAATCATTGAATCGGATTAGATCATTAGCATCTCACTCAAAAACGACCCATTAGTTTTGATAATTTTCCTGCTTAAAGCTTGAATATTCAAGTACCATGAATAGTCGTCAAGCTTGAAATAGCAAAATCATCGAAACTCTTTCTTTAAAGCATTTTGAGTGAGATGCTAATGGTTTAATCTAATTCAATGATCTATGCTAAGCTAAAAGTGCTCCTATTTAAAGCTTGACTCTTCTATATGGACATTATGTACTAAGACCTAGGCTGATATGGCTAAGAAATACTCTCAATTTGGCATAACAATAAAGAAACGTTTCTGTCATACCATGGCTGCAGCAGGTGTAATGATATTACGCATTGCCTGAAAATAGTCACCAGCTAGGCAACATTGCTGCATAATATGGAATGGTACTTGAGTAGTCAAGCTAGTAGATAATTCATTAATTCATCAGTAGCAAATTCATCATGATTGGTTACTGCTTTGCAACTCATACCCAGTTTCAGCCAATCCGCTCAGGCCACCTCTCCTTTAAAAACTCTTCATTCCAGTCTTTCGGCTCGCTTTGTTTGCAGTTGTGCTTGGTATTGATAGTTTTAATATCCCCATTTGATATTGTTTGATATTGATATTGATATTGATATTTGATATTGATTTAGTTTGATATTGTTCATCTTTATTTAAGTTTACACTGTGTTGTTGTTTGACTTTTGTAGCTATCTGTTCTTACTCTTGTGTTACCATTCCTTCCCTACCCTTGTGTTTGTCATTGAGGTTAAAAAGGCTGGTAGGTAGGTAAATCATGTGACATACATCTCAACACGTAGATTTACAACTGTCTAGATACACTAGGTAAGAGGATGTGTGCCAACCCTTGTATTTTTGGTTAAGTTGTTAGAGTAGACTTTTCATATCTTTTGTTTACTGGATTAGATTAGAGAGGATTTTGGGATATTAGTAAGCTTGTTTTGGTTTTAATTGGTTCTTTTATTGTACTCCACTTATTGTTGTCTGTTCATACATTGCAGCACAATTTTCTTTGAGTTTCTATTTTATTTTATTTTTTGAATAAATAATTATTTTCCTGGGTTTTCAACTTTATTTGATAGGACAGTAGAGAGAACCGACAGGAAAGCATGGGGAGCAGAGAGAGAGGAAGGATCGGTACAGGACCGCAAGGCGGAATCGAACTCGGGTGGCCGTGAGCACCGAAGTGCATGTGGTGACGCAATAACCACTACACCACTGGCGCCGACTGAGTTTCTGTTTTAACCAAGTCCTCAATTCAAGTGTGCTAGACTCCCCTAGACTTTCCAGGGGTTGTAACATTATCGAAACTAGATGGTCCTTTTTGAGTGAGATCCTAATGGTATAATCCGATTCAATGATTTATGCAAAGTGAATCTTAAAGTGCTTCAGCCAAACCCAGAGATCTGCGGAATGGATTAAAAAACGGTAAAACTGTTTGACATGAGGACAGTTTTAAAATGAGCCTTTTTCCCAAATAAGTGGCCAAAACATGGTCAAACAGAATTAAAACATGTTTCAAGATTGGTTAAATGGATTAAAAAATAGTAAACTCAACTGTTTAACACGAGGGGAGTTGTAAAATTAGCCTATTTTCCAAAAAAGTGGCCAAAACATGCTCAAAACAAATTAAAACTATTTCAAGATTGGCTAAATGGATTCAAAAATGGTAAAACTCAACTGTTTAACACCAGGGAATTTGTAAAATGAGCCCATTTCCAGAAAAAAGTAGCCAAAACATGGTCAAATCAAAGCAAGTTTTAAGATGGGCTGAATGGATTCAAAAATGGTAAAACTCAACTGTTTATTACGAGAGCAGTAGTAAAACGAGCATATTTCCCCAAAAATGGCCAAAACATGGTCAAATCAAATTAAAGCAAGTCTCGAGATTGACTAAAAGGACTCAAAAATGGTAAAACTCAGCTGTTTAAGACCAAGGGTCAAATCAAAGCAAGTTTCAACAACACTTGAATACACAATGGCTCAAACCAGATTATGATTATCATTTTGGTCAATTTATTACCATTCAGAAGATGTAAATGTTTCAACAGACAAAAAAAACTATCAAGTGAAATGTAAAATTCAAGCCCCCAAAACTGCTAAATACTCAAAATCAACACACTTGCTAGAAATAGCTGAGCGTCTTAACCTACTATAATGCCGTATGAATTAGACTTTGGTAGAAAAAAAAATATTAGCCTAATCCATGTAACTAGATCACCTGGGTTTAAAAGAGCTAGTCATGAGCAGGGCATATTTTTCAGCCTCAAAGCAAACTAAATAGGCCATTATCTTCTCGAGTGAACAAACGGAGAGTATCTGAACTCTGGGAATGTCTGGGATTCAGGGTGGCCTTTTTGCAGGTGGAAATCGTGGCGTTCCAAGTTACCGTGCCAAATGAGGACAGCAGAGAAAACAAATCTTCAGCTTTGGTTTTTCGCCTGCTCGAGAGGTTTCGAGTTGTGGGAAGGTTAACAGAAGATAGAGATCAAATAAATACAAAAGAGTGTGTGAGATCTTAGCTGGTCCGATTTAAAGCAGCGGAGTTAGGGGTTTTGTAGAGCATAATAAACACACTGCATTTTGTAATGTTTTGCCGTATTTTATTTCTCAACATGCTAATTTTGTCTTTGATAATGAAAAATTAAATTATCACAACAATAATTGACTTAAATTTCATTAAATCAGTACTAAAATGCTGCAGTTTAATTCTTATTTTCATCTATGCTCATTTTCTAACGATGTGTGGTGTTTTTTCACTTCAGGTTTGTACAAATTTCCACTAATATTGAAAATATTTCAAATATTATATTGGGCAATTATGAAAATATGACAAATTAATTCAAAATTTGAATGGACAGAGATGCGCCGAAATAAAAATTCCCGGCCAAAAACGAAACTGAAAAATATGAACGTATTAGTTTGAAATCTGAAACTGAAAATGCTTTGTAATAATTACTTATTATTTTAATTAAAAAAAACATTTTGTAACTTTTTAAAATTGACTCAATAAAAAAATGCCCAGAAGCTTATTTTCAGCTAATATTTTTTGATGGCTGAATTACACAAATTTTAAAACCAATTTCATCAACAATGAAGAATACATATATTATCAATAGTTTTTAGTTTACATATTATTTCAATAATTTAAAAAAACATGGTTCACAAAAATTATGATGTTTATTTTTTGTGTTTGATAAAGAAAAATGTACATCAAAAATAAATGTGATGTTAATTAAAAGTTTATTTACATAAAAAAAAAACTTGGGCTGCGTCTGAAACCGCCTACAACTCAGTAGGTACTGAATTAGAATTTAAACGTACTACTCGGCCATTAGAAAAGTACGTTCTATGGAATTCGGACTCTACATCCACCGTTTTGTCATGATCATGTGACCTACCCGCGTCAGTTGCATTGCTTCACTCCCATTCATGAATTATCTAGCGGGGCATCATGGGATAGCACAGCGTGCATGAGATGTCATCCGGGTACTTCTCGCATACTGATTTTCGAATTCTATGAATTAAGACATACTACTCGGCATGCATACTGATTTTAGCGCACTATATAGTATGTAAGTATATAGTTTCGGATGCAGCCTTAATTGATTAAAGCTAAGCGTTGAAAAAAGTAACAACATATTTGAAAATGTGACCAAAAAGTATTAACAAAGTTAGTCTAGAATGCAAAACAACAAGACAAAAATGATTAATTGGGTCATCAATAATGAACAAAATATACATCATTTCATCAACGCCCCAGAATAGTGAAGGGGACACTATACTGCCCATTGACCGCCGTCTTTCGGATGAGACATTAAACCAAGGTCCTGACTTCGTTGTCGTGAAAAATCCCAGGTTGTCCTTTGAAAAAGAGTAGGGGTTTAACCCCGGTTTCCTGGTTAAATTTAAATAATAATCATGGCCTCCTAACCATCCCCATATCATAATTGGCTTCATCACTCTGACTCCTCTCCACCAATCAGCTAGTGTGTGGTGTGCGGTCTGGTGTAATATGGCTGCTGTCGAGTCAGATGCTGCACACTGGTGGTGGATGAGGAGATGTATAGTGCTTTGAGGGTCTAGAACAGCGCTGTATAAATGTAAGGAATTATTATTATTATTATTATTAACAAAATAATTATTTAAATTAAAAATGTTTTATTTACATAAAAAAATCATTAATTAAAGTTAATTGTTGATAAAACTGACAATATATGAGAAAATGTGACCAAAAAAAAAAATGATGAAAGTTAGCCTAGAATGCTAAATCAAGAAAAAAAATGACGACAAATCATTTTGCGTCATCGATAATGAACAAATTATGCATTAACAATATAAAAGATTTGAATTAAATGCTTTATTTACATGTTTTCAAGTGATATCTTTAATTACAATTAAGTGTTGACTAAAATGAAAATGAGAAAATGACAAAAAAGCTTTAATGCAAAAACCAAGAAAAAAATGACAAAAACGTATCATCTGCAATAGAAACAAAGATAAAATATTGAAATGATTGTAATGATAAGCGTTTTAATTAATTTCTTGTTAAATAATATCATAAATTAAATTTAAGTGTTGAAAAAAGTAAAATACATGAGAAAACGTGACTGAGAAGTTTAGTAAAGTGTAGAAATCAAGAAAAACTGGATAGAAAAATGCAGCTATAAAAGTGCCTTGAACACTCTCTGGACTGACGGCAGTGCATTGCAGAGACTCCAGAGAGCAGCAGCAGAGCAGTGGCAGGTCTGCTGTATGTGTGCATGTGCGGTCAGGGCTGATGGGAAGGGTTGGGCTGACCCTGCTCTACAAACCTGCGGCACTGCAGCGGCTGCAGATACTGCAGATACAGAGCTGCTTCATATTCAGCGCGCGCCGCATAGAGCCAGACACGGCCTGCAATCGCCTGCCGTTCCCCTTGCATATATATAGTATACACTTTCATTGCTTTATGCGCTGTGTTGCGGATAATCTGGTTTGCTCGTCAGTGACCTCTGGGTGCGCAGGGGAAGAGGTTATGGATTTGATTGTACAGGTGCAGTGATTTCCAGACGCCCGCATGCCGAAGCGAGAGCGCGAACTTTCCCCTCGAGGATGATTCTGTACATTTTTTCCACGTAACGTCTCCAAATTTCCATCCAGCTGCGACTGCGACTCAGAAAAACATTCATTTGTATTTGTGTGCATCCAAGATATGAATTTAAAAAATAATAATAAATTAGTATAAAGCTAGTATAGTACTTTTCTGTCAAACCGTTAAGGAATGTAACGAATTAATGAACATGCGATTCGAAACCACTTTTTTCTCTTTTATGCAGACACAAACTACATGATACAAACAAATACAAATTAAAATTAAATTAAACATGCAAAAATAAATAAATAAACAAGACAATGAAGAACAGCCAGATTTGTGTGTTAACTGGGTGTACGAGTCGAAATATATAATAAATTAATATAATAAAATATTAAATTTCGTTGAGAAAATTTAGAATTTAACAAGTGCCTTTTTATTATTTCTGAAATGCTGCACATTTATTTGCAAACAAAAATATATATTTTTGAAACTTTATTTAATTATTTATTTTTTAATTAATTATTTAAATATTTATTTAATTATTTTAGTTTTTATCTACAAGTTGAGATTTCGGCACATTTACAGTGTCCTAGGGCTGGCCGACTTGGCCTAAAATCTAAATCGCAGCTAATTGTACCTTTTAACTCGATTACGATTAATGAACAATTATTTATTTCATTTTTTTTGGTACTCTCCATGCCACTCACACTTGTCAACCCTACCAAGCCGACCAATCACAGAGCTTGTGCTATGCGTCATCGTGAAGTGTTACATTTTTTGAGAGGTCAGTATCGCATCAAAAAGTCAGAGGTACATTGTATTTGGTAAGAAATGTATTAAATACGAAAAGATTGCAGTTTATCAGGAACTGATTATTTTGTTCTCATAGACTCGTTGGATGGAAATGCTGCTTTAGTCGCAAACGTTTTTTACTCATTACCATTTTTCGAAAAGTCTAATTCGCATCTTTGAATGGAAACCTAGATACTAGGTACTTCCAGAACATTTTGAAGAACAAACTTCACTTCCATGTTTTTCCAACATAGTCTGAAAACGACCCGGGATGCGTACAAAATCGCATATTTCCATACTATATTAGGGTTGTCACAATAATGGAATTCGGTACTAGTTGATACTGAACATTAAAAAAACGACCATTTCCCGCAAACATTTGAGCACGTCCTTAAACAGCGCTGATTAGCCATTGTGTTCACATGCTCAACAGACATGACTGTGGTTGGCCGTTAAGGTCATCGGTTCACTGAACTCCCTGTTTACTGAGTGTAAACACAGATACAGGGACACTGGAGTGCTTCAAAGTCACGCAGATCTGCTGGTTTGTCTATAAGCTGACATACGAGCGATCTGCTGATGAATTGTGGCTTTAACACTTTCAAAAGTTCATGTGAAATGTAAAGGGTTTTTAAAAGTTCAGTACCGATTGGTACCGTATTCCAGTATCGTGACAAACCTATACTATATAGTTCGCTAAAAACAGTATGTGAGCCGAGTTGTATTTCCGAATAAATAGTATTCGAAACACAGTATGCGAAAAGTACCCGGATGTCCTACTACTTTTGGCGAGATTCTAAAGTGCGCATTCAATGGATGCTACGCTATCCCATGATGTAATGCATCTGACGTGAGAAGGTCATGTGATAATGATAAATGTAGTTGGTCCGAGTTCCAATCACACTATATAGAATGTACTTTTGTAATAGTCATGTAGTAAATTTAAAATCAAATGTAGCCCATACTCGACTAGTAAGCAATTTTGGATGCAGCCCTGGTTTGATCTTTAATACTTCTAGAAACAAAGCGACAGTATCCTGACTTAAATGCATTGACTAAATATAAATGTATACAGCCTTCAAATGTGGTAGGTGAGAGCAAATGTCTTGGAATATTTATAAGTGAAAGCTGCTTTTGAGACTGTCAAATAATGAAAGAACAGCTCATTTTGAGTCAATCGCCAATGGAGACTGTGAGTCACAGTAAAAAGACAATAGCACAGAAAACACAGGGAGCCAAGGACAAACAAGGCCACTTTTGTTACAAGTTCATGGCAGAAAATCAGAAGAAAAAAAACAACACGTCCTTGTAAATTCTTGGTTCTGTATATTTAGAGTTTACACCTTCAGCATCTGTGACCTTGTTTTTGAGGCCAAGTGTAATTCAATGCAGTCGAAGCTGAGGTGCACTATATAGTGTACATGCAGTGCTGCTGATTAAACAGGTGGCGGATAATCTGAAATAATTCAAAGAGAAAAGGATCAGTGAGCTTCCTGCCCTTTGCAGTAGCACACCAGTGGAATGCTGGGATATGAAACACTTGGTAAAAAAGGTGAAGTGTGTATATTAATCTATAATGTGCAAAATATGAAAACATACTATAGTATACAAAATATACACTGTAAAAATGCTGGGTTCAAATTAAGTTAATTAAGTGGGTTGAACATAGACAAATAGACATCCTGCAGCGCGATTCGTGCAAATGACGCAAGTCAGGCAAATAAAGCGGCGTGAGTTGAACGTTTTGCATGTTTGAAGCACTTAACGAGCAAATTGCGAAAATTGCTCGAGTTAGAAAATTAACCAACATCAACCAATCAGGAGCTTTCTCTTGTAGGGGAGTGATTATGACGTAGCACTTGTTGTTGGTGTCCTGGAAATCCTGTTGCCGACCCCAGACAACAGCTCATCAAACTGGGATCGGCTCAGTCAAAAGGACAGCTGAAAGCTTCCATCATCCAGGTACAGTTTCTGGAAGAGTTGATGAACTCATAGAGCTGGGTGAACCTCAGAAAAGATCTAGAGGACTCAGACACGGCGCCGAATAAAAATACACTGTTTTTCAGACTTCCTAAAGCCCATAAAGCAGAGCTATTCTCTCAATAAAATCCATGTTAGCCATTTAACAATGAAGCTAGAGTCACCGGGCAACAGAATCCTCACCCATGACGCGAATCTGCATCTATTATGAAGTAAATTTCCCAAGCAAATGAAGTGAGTAAACTCACGCCTCTATTTATGCGCAATTTATTTGTGCGCACCACATCTGGTGTGAACACAGCATAATGAAAAAATGTTCAATGTAATGAACAATAAATAAATAAATAAATATTTCCTCAAAATGCAGATTTGGGGGTAAATGTACCTTATTATCATGAAGAAAGTTTAAAAAGTTCTTAAAATAAAGCAGGTTATTTGTAAAACTGATCAAATACACACTGTAAAAAACAGGTCATGATTACAAATGCTTTCATGTTACTATAACTAATTAAAATAAGTAAATCAGATTTCAACTGCATGTTTTAAATTATACAACAGTTGAACTTAATATGTTTAGTCAGTCTGATTAACGTAAATTGAGATGACTAGAAAAGTTAATTTGATAAAAACGAACATTTTTAAAGTGTAACGCACTCATCTATAAAAATAGCATCATTTCAAAATAATATATTTTTTAATGTGAGGAGGAATATAACTAAAACATGTCAACAGATTCCACACAAGCAGAATAAAAACATCACAGCATCCCAGCATGCCATGCGGTGCAGTGTTGAGATGGAGGAGCACTGAATGTTAAAGATTACTAGGCGTCAACAAAACTGATAAACAAGAGCTGAAGCGACTCACGTGAAGCCCCACCCTTCCACAGAAACACACAGCCTGATAAAGCAGAAGACACACCCACAAACACAACAAATAAACAAAAACAATCCTCACAGTAAATCCAGACGACAGGCCACAGCTTTCAAAGCAGAATCACAAACAACAAACATTCTGTTCAAATCGATATTTCTAACGCTAAAGCTCCGTTTTAAAACCTAGAGTGCAGCCATGCTCACTGCGTAGGCAGCTGACTTATTAAACAGCATACACTGGAAAAAATACTGGGTTACACACCATTGTTTTGAGTTGGAATAACATGGAGGAAGTATTTGTTTTAGACTCAATTTGTAGTTTTTACAAATTGAAGTGGACTGAACATAAAACATTTAAGTTGACCCCCCCAAGAAACTCAAGAACTGGGTTGTTTCAGCATATTATTAAACAAGTAGTTTGAACAAACAGCAAACACCATTTTTCGAGTGGACTAATGCTAATAAAACATCTTCAGTGAACATTGAGCTGGTGTGCAAAAACATGAAGTGACTTCATTACGTTGTAAATAAAAAAATAAGTTCATGACTGCCATATAATAAGCATTTGTTTATATTTTTTGGTAATTTTTTATCCTCAAATTTTGAAAATACGTTTATAACTGCCATACAATTGGAGTGCTCAAATTTTGTTTTAATATTCAGCTTTAATTATTTTTATACATTCAGCATCATTACTTTTACAACCATTTCAAATAAACGTTTTAAATTTATATAATTTTGTATCTAATAAATTAAAAATATGTCATGATTTTTCCAGTAACTAAACGTAATGTCTACGTATACGTGGTAAATCATAAGAAAAACAATGAACATTTAAATGTATTACAGCATATTATAAAACACACAACAATCTCTTTAGTTTCAATATATTTTTATATCTAGGTAAAATAGATGATGCTTACACAGCACTAATTATGCGAGACCATGTTTTTGGCCAAGAAAAGAAGTAAAAACAACTAACCTCCATTCCAACATACAGATATTTGTCAAACAAATTTTAGATGATGTTAATAGTTTGTTAAACTAGTAATAGTAGGCAAAACTACTACTATTGTTAGGTGGTGATCACACTGCACTTTTCGCTCCATAGACCTCCATTCATAGGTAGCGAATGCGGCAGACCAGAAACGCAAGCATGTGCTATAAGTTTCGCATTTAACTGCATTAGAAAGTTCAAGCTTGGTGAATTCTTACCTGCGAAATCACATCATGTGATTGCGTTAGACCAATAGAAGATGATTTAAAATAAGAAATTAAAAATATGGAGCAATCGCTCACTTTTATTAACGTCTAATCATATTGTTTAATACCACCCCTTTTCGCAGTGCCGTACGACAGAAGTGACTCGCAGCTTAAGTCTCTTTGGACAAAAAATTCTTCTAAATGACTAACGTAAATGTAAGTTCCATGACTTTTTCAAAACATCATGGGTTTTTCCAAAACTTTTCCAGGCCTGGAAAATGCCATGTCAAAATTCCATGACTTTTCCAGGTTTTCCATGACCGTATGAACCCTGATCAAGTTTATAACTGTCATCTACTTTGAAGCATATTTTGTTTTAATATACGCTATATTTTTATTCATTAAGCATCATCACTTCTATATAACTCATATCTCATAATTCGTAAATAATTATTTACATGAATAATGTCAAAGACTTAAAGATTATAATTTTTTTTTTACCAAATACGTTATTGTAATTTTTTATCTTTAATAATATATAAAAATTTAAAGTTTTTATTATTTCAACAACCATTTCATATAGACTTGGTAATATAATATATTGTATTATATATACACTTCCGGTCAAAAGTTTGGGGTCAGTTTTTTTTTTTTTTCATTTTTTTTTTTTTTCTAAGAAAATTATTCTTTTCATCAAGGCGGCATTTATTAAATGTAAAAACAAAAAAAAAAAGTTAAATATTTATAAAAAATTTAAAACTGCTTTCTTATTGTTTGTATTACTCTAGTCATTATTGCTTTTTTTACTATTATCATTAATAATATTAATAATAATAAGTATTATTATTAATATTAGAGGGATTTCTGAATGATTATGTGGCTCTGAAGAGTGGAGAAATGAAGATGAAAATTCATCTTTAAAATCACTGGAATACATTATTAAATTAAAATTGAAACTACTTTTGAACGGTTATTTTATAGTGCAATAACATTTGTAATTGAATAAATGCAGCCTTGGTGAGCAGGAGAAGCTTATTTTAAAACATTTAAAAATACTTCTAACCCCAAACTTTAGACCAGTAGTGTGTGTCTGTATATGTATTTATATATTCAGTTTCAAGATTTCAAAATTTCTATGCAATAATAACAAAATAATGAATGGCGAACACACTATTTTCAAAAACATCAGTAGCTCACATTCCTAAATATCATCAATTCCCAAGCAATAGTAATAGTAAAGCTAGTCTTAGCGAACACCGCCAATAATCAGACGATCCCCTCTCTCCAATTTATAGTCCGCTCAGAGCGACCGATATCAGCCAATCCTGGGACTGTGTGTCTGTACTTTCAGCAATTAGTGTACAGCTGCAGGACGGCTCTTTGTGTCCCGCTGGCAGGACATTCACCAAAACATGCTCATTCCCAATTAACAACGGCCTGTTTTATTCCTGGGGTCAATGAAACGGCTTCTACATGGGTGTCTTTTCCTGGAATGCCTACCTAAAAACACCACACACAGAGCAGTTTTCACACAACGACAGGTCACTTTCCAACTGGAACAATCCCAAAAACTAAGATTAAGGAGGTAAAATACATTGTAAACATTATTTAGTGGTTTTAAAGTGAGAGATTGTATAAAAGATGTATTTTAATTGACTATTCAAGATGATCGAGTAAATGTGTATATAGGCAAATATACAGGCAAAACAAAAAAATACATATGGCCAATGATGATATATTGAGGACTTATGACCGCTTTCACACATTAGTTCTCCTGTTGACCTTAATGAGTGAATTTTTAATTCTAATCATTATATTGCTTTGAAAGTTTCCATGATGACGCATGAAGTCATATAATGACACACCGCAGATTTGGTGATTTCTGCATATAATTAGATTCATTTTTCCACTTTTCTGAAATATTGACAAATGTTTTAATTACATTGTGGAATATCTGATATATTCTGGTTCTCAAATATGAGTAGGATGATGTATTTCGTCTTTAAAAAGCTTAATAATGATAATTTTATTTAGTTAGCTTAGTTAGTCTGCGCTGCAGGGGAGACAATTTGAGCTGCTGGATTTACAACATGCTAATTCATCAACTCCTCCTGAAAAACATGAAAGGAAAAGAATAACCATTAAAGTAACCTTAACAGTGTGTATTTGATGTGAATAACACACATGGTCAAATTATGTTTAAAATTATCATTACTGCCGTCTCCACAGACATCAGCGTGTACTTTACAAACCCTAAATGTAATGTTTTGCTAGCAGAAATGTCAAAAGTACACTCTCAGAAATAAAGGTACGTGAGCTGTCACTGGGGTAGTACCTTTTCGAAAGGTACAAATTTGTACCTTAAAGGTCCATATTAATACCTCAAGGGTACATATTAGTACCTAAAAAGTACAAAAGTATTCCCCCTAAAATTTTTAGGTACTAATATGTACGTTTAAGGTACCAATGTGGACCCTTCAAGTACAAATGTGTACTTTTTGAAAAGGTACCACACCAGTGACAGCTCGCGTACCTTTATTTCTGACAGTGTACACACATCCTTTACTCAAGCAGAAGTACAGATACTCATGTTTAAAACGACTCTGGTAAAAGTTAAATTACTGATTACATTTTTGTACTCAAGTACATGTTTCAGGTCATACTTCTTTACCTTTACTTAAGTAAAAAGAATTCATTACTATGAACAGAAGTATTTTGTATACGTCTAAACATAATAACTTACATTTCTAATTTTTTCAGCAGCAAATTAGCCAAGCTACATCATTCTACAATATTTTTCAACAACAATGCTTAAGGGTGCACGGTGGCGCAGGGGGTAGCATGATCGACTCACAGCAAGAAGGTTGCTGGTTTGAGCCTCGGCTGGGTCAGTTGGCATTTCTGCGTAGAACATATTCTGGATAAGTTGGCGGTTCATTCCGCTGTGGCAAACCCAGATTAAAAATGGGACTAAGCCGAAAAGAAAATGAATCAATGAATGAATGAACACTGCCCTGTGTATCATCAGCTGGACACAAAACTTAACTGTATGGCAGTTAAAAACAACAGCTGCCATACTGGTTCATATACTCTAAACCATGAACCATTCTGTAGGCCGCCTTTATTTTTATAACTAATAAATGTCTTAAATTTAACACTTAATTTTCACCAAAACATATTTCAGCTTTTTTATTTTGATAAAAATAAAAATATTTATTTATATTTGACTACGAATAATTTTTGTGCATTAAAAGTTGCTTCATTTTCTAAAACAGCAACACTTGCAGCTCATACAATTTCACTGTTTGTTTGTTTTTTTTTTGTTTGTTTGTTTGTTTTCAGAGTAGTGTGGATGTTTTATTTAACGGATAAAGGCCCAGCCCTTTATTTAACGATGATTATTTAAAGGGTTAATACATTTTTGCATCATCTTTTTTCACATGATAAATTCCTGATCCTTTGCATTATAATTTGATTCATAAATCAGCAGGTATAAATACTTTTGATTTTCTAAAATATTTATCTATCAACACTTTAACACATTTAAATGAAGACTACAGTATATATATAATATACATGTTAAAACTAAAACAGTATAAACTCTGTATTAGGAAATATGAACTTGTTGGAAATAAATAAAGGACATAAATCTCACTGCATAACATGTTCATCAAGTATTTAATTGCTTTGGTACTAACTGTCCAAAAAAAGCACATGGTTGTTAACGTTTTTTTCTTGATATTAGATTGAAAGATCAGAGAAGTATGCAGTTCAATACTTTTTTTAATATTATTTAAATGCCAGATTTGAACAGGAATGCATCTACCTGTGATCCGATTGACCAAAACGCATCTTATTACCTGGTTTGTTTGTTGTTTGAAGATACAGATATTTGTGTAAGAATGTAAGGAGTGAAAGTAAAAAGTTGTCAGAAAAATAAATAGTGGAGTAAAGTACTGATACCAGAAAATCTACTTAAGTACAGTAACGAAGTATTTGTACTTTGTTATTTCCCATCTCTGTTTGTAAGTATAAAAAAGTTCATGATTTTAGCGGTTAAAAAAAAAACCAAAATACGGCGCAATAGCCTAGTGGTTAGCGCACTGACATATGGTGCAGAAGCACTTCAGGGCGTCCCGAGTTCGAATCCCGGCTCGAGGACATTTCCGGTCCCTACTCCCCCTCTCTCACCCACTTCGCTTCCTGTCTGAAATACTGTCCTATTCACTTAATAAAGGCAAAAAGGCCAAAAATACATCTTTAAAAAAAATCTATAAAAACAGCTACAGTAAAAATGAGTAACCTGACGTTTCCTTTATATATATATATATATATATATATATATATATATATATATATATATATATATATATATATATATATATATATATATATATATATATATATATATATATATATATATATATATAGTAAATAACCTTAAACTAACTTTCCCACAATTTGTATGTATATTTGTTGACATTACTGTGGCTCTTTTAGGGTTTTTTTTCTCTTAAATGATGTACATTAGAGTTTTATGTTACTTGTTAAATGTTAATAAATAATGTTTAGTGCATTATTTTAGTGTCGTGTGTTGTCGTGATAGTGTTTAATAGTTGTACGAATGAATTTCTATATATCAGTATGCTTTTTTGCTTGTGGGAAAAGCTGTTTGCGATGAACATTGGTTCATTATGTGACTATCATCCACGCCTGCTTACAGTTGTGTTTTTGTCTGCATAACAAAGCTACGTTGTGCAGATGTTAGCACTTTAAAACATATGACTATAGATCAATAAAATACGTAAATTTACATTTCTTTTATTTTGCTTCCGTATTTTTTTTTTTACAGTAAAATTCTGGCACATCTGCACCGTAAATTTTTACGTTTTTTTAATGTACTTGCATGTATTTAAATGTCTGTAATCTAAAACAAACAATATTTCTTTGAAAATACTGAGAAATCTATAGCAAGTGAGTCAGCATAAGCTATCACGGAAAAGCAGATTTTGATTTAGCAGCTGATTACGTAACAGAATGTAAGTCTATGTGTTTTTTGACTCTCAAAGTGCTAGTAACCAGTCATTTTTTTTCATTCTACGAATCACCACAGACCAAAGTTTCAGCTAAACATTTTCAGTAAAAAAAGCCACCTAAATCTCGTATGACCTGACGGTGAGGTCACAATTTTTGGGTGAACTGTCCCATTAAGATTCTTCTAGACTGGATTGAAGCTTCGTTGGTGCCGCATAGAAACCGGACGCAATTAGGACATCGCGTTCTCATTCAAACAGGAAAAACAAGCAGAGATAAAACGGAGAAGCGCAGCACATCAGATCGGACATAACAGAACAGCCCCATTAGCAGATCTGGCGTATTTCCTGAAGCGTCTCTTTCCCTAAGAACGACATGTGCTGTTGATCTCGCAGGCCTCCTGATCTGATACGACTGAGGAATTATGCACAATAGAATAAATATGGAAGAATGCATTACAGATGAGAGTTTTGTATGCTTACAGGTAGCCATTAATGATCAATTAATATATATTTAACATCAATAAAACATGGATTGATGTGAATGCAAGCAGAAAGTGTGTTGGACGTCGAACAAAAAAAAATGCAATAATTTTATTATTATTTTTTTTTATTATTTTTGTTATTATCTTCTGTAATCTTAGCATTTTACACTATAAATGTTTGTTATAAATTCTATATTTAACAGTATATGATAATATAATAATAATAATAATAAATAAATAAATAAATAAATAAAATCATTTAGGACAGGGATTTTCAAATTGGTGTTTGAAAAAGAAAATTAAACAAAATAATACATTATTAATAAAATTATTATTATCATTATTATTATTTGCAACAATATTATTTTATAATAATAATAATAATAATAATAATAATAATAATAATAACATATCTTATTGGTATTATTATTGTAGTTATTATTATTATTATTATTATTATTATTATTATTACTTTCTATAATCTTTGCATTTTACACAATAAATATTTATTATAAATTCCATATTTAAATTAAATGTATAGGGAGAAAATAGTAAACAACTGGCATGTTGTTCATTGAGGAGCCTAAATAAATGAGATGTTGTTATTAAAACAAATAATAAAACAGTAATAACGTTACTAATAGAAATAGTTGCTAAAACAAACTTATCTGAAGATGCCACATAAACAGATATAAAAACAAACAAATACATAAATAAATACAATCATCTACGATGGGGATTTTCAAATTGGCATTTGAATTTTTTTTTTAATAAATAATAAAAATGCTAAAAATAAAAATACATTAGCAAACAAGTGAAGTAATAAAAGTAGTAAGCAATAAAAACAGATTTACAACTACAACTTAATAAATTTTACAATTTAATAAATAACTACAATTTAATAAATAAATAAATGAGATTCAAATGTACACTAGCCATCAAAAGTTTGGGGTCAGTAGGATTTTTAAATGTTTTAAAATAAGCTTCTCCTGCTCACTAAGGCTGCATTTATTAACTGTAAAATTGTGAAATGTTACTGCAATATAAAATAACTGTTCAAAAGTAGTTTATAGTTTAATTTAGTCATTTTTTCAGTGATTCTAATAATGAATTTTCAGCTATATTACTCCTTCAGAAATCACTCTAATATTAATTATTATTATTAATATTATCATTAATGGTAATAGTAGCAAAACCAATAATGACTGGAGTAATAATTTAATTTAAAACTACATACAATAAGAAAGCAGATATATAGAAAATTATAAGAAACATTTAAAAATGTAAAAAAATTTTGATGAACAAAATAATATTCATTAAAAAACATGAAAAGAAAAAACTGACTTCAAACTTTTGGCTGGAATTGTATAAATAGAAGAAACGTTCTATAAACAAAAATTCACATTTTTTTTTTTATTGTTATATAAAAAACAACACCTGATTTATAAAAGTAATAAACAACCAGCGTAACCTATCAATATGATATTTGTTACTTGAAATTGTTCACTTATGAAATGCAGGACAAAAGAACTGTCCTTTGTGTGTGTCCAACTAACAAACTCTATAAACAACAACATATGCTAAAGAGCAAATATGAAGATATGAAGAAAATATGAAGAAAATACATTAAAAGGAAGTCAAAGCATACTTGAAAAAAAAAAAAATTTGCACAAACTCTAATTGCACAAGATCCTCATAATGTGTCGCTCTCATTTACATAAACTTCATTATCACCAAGTAAAGGGAATCCTTGTACACAGATGCTACAAATGCCAGGTCTAATCATAGCACAAGTGTTTCATTTATTATTTTTTTTTAACTAGACATGATAACACCAAAATACTCTGCTGAGCCCCCTGTTTCAACAGATCTAAAAATATTTAGTCGTTTCTGCACTCATCCAGCCTATAGCACGAACGATTGGGATGTTTACATGTTTTCTTGGAACAACTGTGAACTGGCAAGCATGCGAGGCTCAAATTGGATCAGAAGAGCGTGTTTTTTTTTCGGGGTCTGACTCACAGTCCTGAGTGGAGTATGGCGAGCTGACAAAATCCAGTGCTTCGCTTTGCTTTCCCTTCCCAAACTTGGCTGATTTAGGAGGGAATTCCCCCAGACTCGCTGCAAGGTGACTCTACACAGCTGTGCGAGGCACGGGCCAAGAGCGCCGCTCATGCGGGCCAGGTGTTCAAGTCCGGCTGGCTCCGTAATTACCATTTAAATGAGCCGGCGCGCTCTTAAATGGAGTGAGGCAGCCATAAAACTAGCCGTGGTTTAGTCGATGGCCAAATAGAGTAAACAAAGGAACATCCTGATACGCAACAAATCGAGAGTTCGGCGAGTTCCAGACGAGTCTCGAAATGTCGGAATGTAGGCTTTTAGGTGAATGCTCGGAACGAACTCAGTCCCCTCTGAAGCGAACTGAACTCCAAGCAGAAGTTCAACCCAAAAAAGATGCTTTTGAGCATACGATTGCAGTCAATGGGGACCCATATTGAAAAAACAAAAAGTCCTTTTGGTCATATTTAAGTTCCCCACCCCAGACAAGGATTTCTATTCCTATGATGGTCTGTGAGAGACACTGATGACCGATAGGAACGTGCAATACCTTTAATCATGAAGTGAACACAAAACAGAGGCATCCATCTGGACCTCCTCCGAGAGACTCGACATTAGGACCACTGGCCTCCCTTTGCACCCTGAGTTCTCTGCCCTGATCATACTCATCGCTACTACCAAGCCAAGCAATCAAAACTTCTTAGTTTATGCGACTGTCCAAAGGCAACTATAGATCTGCCCTGTGCCTCAACGCAGAGGTGAAAACTGGCCTACAACCCAACCCAACACTACCCTAATAGTGTGAATGCATTGCAGATGAAACACCTGCACAGTATATTGAAGTGTCAAAAGATATACATTTACAGAAAACACATGTAACCGGCATAGTACCTGTTGTCTTTGTCCGAGGCATTGTCCTTTCTCAGCCTTGATGATGATATGTAGCAATAGGATTGATTCAAAAACTATAGATGAGTCTGACTTTGGAAAAGTTAAATTTCACGAGTACCACCTAGGTCAGGGATGTCCAAACTCAGTCCTGGAGGGCCGGTGTCCTGCAGTTTAGCTCCATTGTTCTTTAACACACCTGCCTGGAAGTTTCTAGTATAATGTTGTGTTTAATTGGGGTTGGAACAAAAATATGCAGGACGCCAGCCCTCCAGGACATCCCCTCAAACTCAATTCCTGGAGGGACACAGCTCTGCATAGTTTAGCTCCAACCACCTCCAACTCACACCTGCTTAATAGTCTCCAGTAGTCTTGAACACCGTGATTTGTTGGATGATCAGTGTTTGATTAGGGTTGAAGCAAAACTGTGCCGAGCTGCAGCCCTCCTGGAATAGAGTTTGAGACCTATGACCTAGGTGTTGACTGCAGATAGGTAAAGAGGTGCCATCGATGGAGTCTAACATTGCCTATGATTATATGAACAAACAATATTTTAATAACATTTTAATGATCCTGACGATGAAAAATATTGGACTGAAATGGCAACATGTTCAACTTGATCAGCTGAAATAGCAATCTTGTTATAGTGAAGGGCGAGTGAATGGTTCCTTAAAAACAGAGGTAGGTAAGTTCTTCTTATAAAAGGGGTCTAACAGCAGTTTGCAAGCAACTCGACTTAATTGTGAACACCTTAATTGAACTTAAGAGGTCACCCAAGTACAGTCTTTCCCTTTGTGTTCTTGGTGAGTCTGCCCTTGTAAACCCTAAACCTCACATTTCAGGCAACGCCCAAATGGTCCAGACTACAGATCTGGCTATAAATCACTACAGTTTGTCATGTTTTAGGGAGCAGAACATTGGAAAGTTTGTGGCGATGGGTTTGCACCAGATTTTCTGACCCAAAACCTTCTGAGCTGAGTCAGTGCTCAGTGTGGGAGCATCCGCAGCTGGTTCAAACTCTCGGTGAAGCCTCACGCTTTGATCAAAGGCCCCGTAATCAAAAACTACCCACCGTCCGTGGCCTAACATTGGTGGACTCGAACGTTCAGCAAAGCCAGAGCTCTGAGTTCTTCCATTCGTCACTCTCCAGCTGTGGGGTTTTACAATCGAGGCACCAGGCATCCAGATGTAAGACAACAACAACAACAGCCTGGGAAAAACAAGCTAGAGGGGAATCTCTGACAGCGACATGTTGGATTCATTTAACAGTGCCTAATTACAAACGGACAAGCGATACATAAGCTATGTTTCCATCCATTTATTTTTATGTGCATTGTAGAATATTGCATTAAAATGCTTAACGGAAATGCCAAGTTGAACATACATTTTTAAGAAATGCATTTTAAAAAATTGCGCGCACAACTGAGTAGGATAAAATTTAGCAAATAAACTACAATGGAAACACATTTACCAAACCCCCTAGTTTTTCACGATTCTTTTTGTGATTTTTGCGATAAAAATGACTGATTTTGTGGTGATATTTCACACAAATTTGTGCAATTAAAATATATATTTATATACAAATAAATACGATATCTTATTTACCATATTAGGTAGTCTACTATGTTAGATGTTTAATCTTCATGACACAAATCCTAAAAAATAAATGTAAAGCTTCTTTATTTTGGTCTCTTGTCACGGTAGGGATTAAGCGAACGGAAAGTTGTATAACTTTTATTTTTTATCCACGATCTTACTTTCTCTCTCAGATATCACTCCCCGGAGCATCTGACATCATGTACCTCCCTCAGGACATGCGTTAGGGCATCATCTACCGTAATACACCTAAAACACGGATTGCCACGAGACTCGTCTATGACAGGGAAGCGTTTTCTCTAGTCAACAAATCATCAAAATCATTTATTGATTTGACAAACATCATAATACCAGTCATACTTGCAAATCAAAAATAATGTCCTTCAATTGGGTCACGTCCAGCAGCCGTCATCCTTGACTCAATCTCCATCATTATAAGCTGTTTGCTTTTTGGTCTGTATCTTTGCTCCATTTGTTAGATGTTTGCTCCCACTTTCTTTTGCAGTCCGAAGCACTGCAAATGCATGTAACGCCCAATTTGCGACACGTCATTCACTCGATTTGCGCCACAGGATGTCTAATAGCATCTTTACATTGACTTCACATGTAAATCACTTGTGCGTGACGCTTCACCCATGTCAGCTTACTGCATAGGCTGCAAAACAATCCCCCCCACTTTCATGTAATGTTATGCTGTGTTCACACCAGATGTGGCAAGCTATTCGCGTGTAAATAGATGCGAGAACATTTATTACTCAAGTTTACTCGCTTCATTCTTGCATCAAATCTGCTTCATTCACGCTTCAAATGTTGCTTCGTTGCGAAATGGCTAACATGGATTTTAATGAGAGAACAGCTGTGTTTATGTGCTTTATGAAGGCTGAAAAACAGCGTTGATTCATTTGGAGCCGTGTCTGAGTCCACTAGATCCTTTCAGAGGTGCACCCAGCTCTGTGAGTTCATTAACTCCTCCAGAAACTTAACCTGGATGATGGAGGCTTTCAGCTGTGCTTCTGATTGAGCCCAGTTTGATGAACTGTTGTTCGGTGTCTGCAGGAGGATTTTCCCCCGGAACACAAACAACAGGTGCTTTGTCATAATCACACCCCCACAAGAGTAAGCTTCTGATTAGTTAACGTGGCGCGAATGCCCGGTGAAGTTCAGATTCAAGCGATTTGCACGAAACATGCGATACCTGCATCAATCGTGCAAAACGTTCAACTCGCGCAACCTCTTTCGCGCATATCGCACCGCAGGATGTCTATTCGCGTCTTTGCATTGACTTAACATGTAAATCCCTCATGTTTGACACTACTTCCACGTCTGATGTGAACGCAGCATTAGAATTGTGAGGGTGCAGGTGAGATGTCATTTTTCAAAAGACACTCAAATACATTGCATGCGCTGCTTTTGCAACGTCTAGAAGTCACGTAAAACAATTAATTGCAAACTGAAATAAATATTAATTTGATTGTATGGTTTGGAATTGGATGTTTTTAATGAGATTATTAAGTATTTTTGTGATTATTTTGCGTTTAGATAAATTTTGCAGGATCGCAAAAAATGTGTAACTCTGCGGTGGATTCAGCAATCACAAAATTGCTAAATACTAGGGGGTCTGATTCACCGTATAAATTTCAGCATGCACATCAGAAAAGGCCATCTGATTCTGATTCACATGAAAACGAAAAAGAGCACAATGGGACGGCACTAATATCCAAAATCTATCTTTAAAATGGTTCAGTATTATTACCTCCAGTACTGTCTTGATCGTCTGCTCTCCCATAAAGCCACCGCACCTTCTGTTTTGACTGTGTTATCTGAAGCACAAGTAATTTATTATACAGGAATAAAAGGTCTACATTGATTTTCTAAACACAGCAAAATCCATTTTTCTTTTAGATATTTGATGCCATTTTATCAGGAAGTGACGATTTTGTTCTCTTTGATTTGTCGGATGGAATCGCTGCTTTATTCGCAAATGTTTATGCGATACTCCAGTTTCATTCGCATCAATGGAAGGAAATATACTGATTAGCATTAAGTACAAACATGCTGCTTCATATGGAACAATGACCGCCGGGGACCCAACAGGCAAATGCGGAAACGCCCTTGTAAGTGATCTCAGGGGCCAAACAATAGGTAAGTTATGATAAATCACATGACCTCTATAAACTTAGCTTTTGTGTAGGACCGTCAATCAAACTTTGGCCATGACATCAACACAATTTGCAACAGATTGAGTCATTTGCTGAAAACAGGAGCGGTTGACTCATTAGTCAAATCATGGTCACCGAGCAAACAAGACGCCCTTGCAAGCACATTTGGTCGGTCCGCCACAAAACTACTGAAGGAATGACTGGGAGAGATGCTTTCTAAACAGGCAACGGTGGTTATGTGACACTTCCAAGGGTTGAAAACAATCCTCTCCCATCGCCCGCAAAGGAGGGAGGGCTTGTTTTGCTCACAAACAAGTTATGCAATGCCTCCTCCTTTCCACAATTCATTAAACTCTTCCCTTCGGGGAGCTTCAAGCTACTTATTTTGCTCTCTGGTTTGCACGTGCTTATGCTCATTAACAACTACAAACGCCCCAGTGCTCTCATTAAAAGTCTTTTTTTAATTTCAATTCCTATTTGAGGAGAGTCGTTAAGCCTATTTGACTTTTTAATGGTCGGTGCCAATGGCGATAATTACCAACAAAATTGATTAAATAAAACGCATACTTATATTTTTCCACACAATTTACTTTTTATTTTTAGCCTTGGTTTTTGAGCCAAACGTAAAGACGACCTTAAATTCTTTCCATAATTTACAGATGAAGCACTTAAACGTCATACCTATGACAAAAGCTATTTGATGATATTATTTCTGGAGTGTTCCCAGCAGATCTGTGAACTGTAATGTATAGTAATGTGATCGCTGTGGAAGCGGGGAGAGCTAAACAAAGACAGGAAACAATTCCAAGAAATTACGGTGAACTTCAAAAAGTTATGGATATGGATTATTTCCGGACCAAATATTATCCCACAACACTGATAATACTAAGAAGTAGTTCTTGAATATCATTAAAATGATTTAAATTCTATTCTTAAGTAGCTAAATATGAATATTAATGTAATGCAATGTGTATTTATATAGCGCACTTATCATGTATGGCCATACCCAAAGCACTTCACGATCATGGGGGGGGTCTCTCCACACCACACCACACACTTGGATGATGCGACGGCAGCCACAGGACAACAGCACCAGTTTACTCATCACTACCAGCTATTGATGGAGTAAGCCAATTTGGTGGATGGGGATGATTGGGAGGTCATGATGGGTGAGGGCTCGATGGAGGGAATTTGGCCAGGACACTAGGGTTACACCCCTACTCTTTACAAGAAGTGCCATGGGATTTTTATGACCACAGAGAGTCAGGACCTCGGTTTAACGTCTCATCTGAAAGACGGCGCTCACTGACATTATAGTGTCCCCTTCACTATACTGGGGCATTAGGACTCACACAGACCACAGGTTGTGTGCCCCTTACTAGCCTCATTTTCACCACTTCCAACAGCAACCATGTGGTCTCCCATCCAAGTACTAATTAGGCTTAATTTACTATAATAATTGGCTTAGTCGTATTCTTATTTTAAAATGTGATAACCATGTTTACCACAGTATTATATTCAAAATTTCATTATTTCCTGTTTTTTTTAAGTAGTATATAACCAAACGTTTAAAAATCGTAACATTTTGCCTCTTCTAATCACCAAGGTAGCATTAATTGCGCAAAAACATAAAAATAAATAAATGTAAATATTATTAACATTTAAAATAAACTTTTTCTATGTGAAAGTATTTTAAAAGTATGTGAATCAAATCCACATTTTAAGCTTAATTCCTCTAGTTTTCAATGTCACGTGACGCTTCATTAAATAAACTGCTACTGTGAAATTTTTGCTAGTCTCAGTCACTCCTGCATGTCTAGAACTGAGGAGAGATTTGTTTTCGTTTAGCTGTCATTAGTCAGTGTGTTATTCCCCATCTTTACATGCGTGTCAGAAGGATGTCGTTTCTGAAACGCCGCCCGTGGCTCTTCCTCTACTGTCGCTCTTTAAACAGGAAGCTGAGAGACGAGAGAGAGAGAGAGAGAGAGCGCATGTGTGTCTGAACAGTGTGTCTATGCAAATGTGGAACACAGAAACACTGCCATTGATAACGGCGAGGACACGAGCTGCTCCAGTTCCCTCAGGACTTCCTGTTCAGCTCATGAATGGAGTTCATCAAATCACACACACATGCACGTGCACATAATTCTGAACTTTAAAATGCAAACATTGATCATACTGTAATTTTATTTAATATTTTTTATTTAATTATTAAACTATTAAAGAAAGATATTGGGGGAAAATATAAAGGGCCGCTAATAATTCTGACTTCAACTGTTTATATAGTTATTTTCCTCCCTGTAAATAAGGAAAGGGAAACAAATACAATAGAACAAAAATATGAAACAAACTGCTGTAAACTTCTTCACTGTAAGAAATAAACTTAAATTATAGCTACAAAAGCCATTCAGTCAAGAGCAGCGAGTGGGCGGTATATAATACAATAACCGTTTTATCTTGATTAATGTTTTTTCATAATCGTTAGAAGTCAAAATTGAAATCGAAGAATTTCGATTAATTAGACAGCCCTTATAATATCCTATATCTACTATATATATATATATATATATATATATATATATATATATATATATATATATATATATATATATATATATATATATATATATATATATATATATATATCTATATATATATATATCTATATATATATATATATATATATATATATATATATATATATATATATATATCTATATATATATCTATATATATATATATATATATATATATATATATCTATATATATATATATATATATATATATAAATATATTTATTTATAGATATTTATTTATATACATATCTATATTTATGTATAAAGGAGTATACATAAATATTTATTGTTTATATACACCATGACTGTGATAAAATATTAAATAACATACACATAAACATAACAATAACAAACAATAACATAACTGTTTATAATTTGTAAAGAAATAAATATATATACCTAACTATACTAAATATATCTATATACATGCATGTATAAATATACATATAAATATATATACACACACACACAAATATATATATTAATTGTTTTGTTCAATCTACTATGAACTATCAATCTACTATAAATCTCTATGAATTTGTGTTGGGACAACATGAATGAATTGTGTGCAACTCTGTGTTATTTACAGTGTACTTTCGTATAATAAATGTCAGTAACCCCCACTAAAATCACATTCTTCGGACTTCTACATCCACCAGGGATGAACCTATTTATTATCTATTTATATATATATATATATATATATATATATATATATATATATATATATATATATATATATAAAAATATAAATAGACATAAATATTGGTATATTATTTTTATGTGCTTTTATTTTTAATATATAATACAATAGTTAATAATTTAATATTTCCAATACCTTTAAAACATGATTATAAAGTACAAATATTTACAATTATTTTAGATTTGGTACATATGTATTTATTACAATTTATTTTATTGTTACATATAAACCTATATTTATTTGCATTGTTGTATATGCACAGAACCACAGAAAGCACTTGTGTAACCCGGTTGGTAGTTTCACTGTCTGCAATAATCAATGGCTGGCAGCTTCCAGAGGGCCTCATTTACTTCCTGTGTGAACACAACATACACACTTTATCTGTGAGTAAACGCTACACAAACGCTCACAAACACGCGCGCTGACGGGTCGCACCACTTGACGGAGCCGTAGAGTGAGAAAAAAAATCTGTGTCAGAGTTCAAGCGAGGAGTAACTAAACTCCTCCAGCTCAAGCGAAGGACGATATGAGAGCGGAGGAATCACGAGACAGATCCATCATCCTCCTGGATTTGCACAAAAAACACAGACTTTACCTTCATAACTGAGATTACAGGTTCATCCCTGGAGGATGTAGAAGTCTGAAGAATGTGATTTTAGTGGGGGTTACTGACATTTATTATACCAAAGTACACTGTAAATAACACAGAGTTGCACACAATTCAATTATGTTGTCCCAACACAAATTCATTAAGTTGACGCAACTAGTTTAAGTAGATTGAACAAAACAATTAAGCTTCCCCCCACAATTTCAGAACTGTTTTCTTTTAGCTCATTTTAAATCTGTGGTTTGAACAAGCAGCAAATTTTGAATATGTAAATAAACTATGGACAAAACTATAACTATAGGCAAACCATTTTAAACCAGTTGAAAGCAGAATGAAATGCTTTTAAAAAAAAATTGCAGTTTTCGAATGTTCTGTGTGAACACATTTGAGCTCAGCTAAACATAACAACAAATACATCAAAATGTGGAAAAGCCAGGATTTGTTGGGAAATGTATAGGTGATGTGTGGTTTAGAGGGGCGGAGCTAAAAATATGAGGCCTTGATGATGTCAGCTGACGTGAACGTCAACGCAAAGATATCAATTTAGCACAATAAATATTCTTTACCACTATGAATGAAAGTAAACCGTCTACACAAACATCTGCAAAGTCAATCTCTGTTCGATGCTTCATTGAAAGGTTTGAATAAATGGATACAATTAGTGTCGAATGAAGTGATTATTGTTATTATTATTTTAACTCTTTGTTAGTTGTTTTTTTTTGTGGTGTTGCTCTATTTGAAAACGGCAGATTTTATTGGAGAAGAATCAAAACAATTCGTTTAAGAAATCGATACTTACAATAATTTTCTGAAAATGCTTTGATATTCTCTCACTGATTCTGCGCTTAGTTTTTAACTCGCCTCAAAACTACAAACCAGTGTATAATATTCCATTGTTATGTGTTTATTAGTCACACTGAATGAATGAAAGCAGTTAAATCTTCGGTTTATTTAACAAGCGCTAAATACCGCTTGTCCCCAGGGGATTTCCTGGAATTCCTGGGTTTGTGGGTTTCAGTGAGAGGCCTATGAAGGAGATTTACCTAGAAGATGTGAACGACAATTGGAATTTTGAAACTCGTGTTTACAAATTTATCAATTCGATAAATCACCCAGCCCTGCGTTGATCGCAACTTTGTCGTACACTATGCCTACCAAGTAAAGGCTGGTTTATACTTCTGCTCTGAGTGCACGCAGAGTGGTCCGACATGGTCTTCGCATACCCAGAGGCTGATGGTGACCCTGAAAAGACGCTGCAACTTTCAAAAAATGTAACTACACGTCACATCAGCCTGTAGCACAAGCTCTGTGATTGGTTGGCTTGGAAAGGGTGAGAACCATGGGGGCAGAGGGCAGAGTCTAGAACCATGGGAGCAAGCCCACTGGCGAAAGAGTTTAACAATTGTTGAGTCCTGTGAAGGGTTTGGTTTGTGCTTAATTTATGATTAAAGTTTTTGCACGTCCGCAACAAATCAACAAATTTGAGCTACTTACAGTAAGTTAGCATTACAGGTATTTCTGGGGTAAACAAAACACCCATGAAGAAAATTAACATGGAAAAAATGGAAACAGAAACCCCACTGCACATTAGAATTTGAGTGTTATTGTAAGAGCAACACAAACAAAATGCAGGAGGCTACGAGCAAGGTATGCGCCGGTGATCACTTGACTGGTGTTGTCAAAAGTATCGCATTCGGTACCAATGAGTCCTGAAATTTTTTAATTATCCATTTTCTAGTAACATTTGAGCGCTGTTGAGCAGTTGAACACAATGACCAATCAGTGGCAATTAAGGGTGCACTCACACTATGCTTTTCCGATTAATTTGACAAGTGTGAGTGCTCCGAATCGGGCCCAGGGTTCAGTTGGCTGGCTCTGGCCCGGTTGGAAGTGTGTGCCAGAGGACCATTATTGCTGAATAAACATTACCTACAGTAGCATAATTAACTGACCAGCCGGCAGCTAGCTCTCTGCAACTTTCACATGGTCGCCCACTGAAGCCAAGCAGGGCTGTGCCCGGTCAGTACCTGGATGGGAGACCACATGGGAAAGCTAGGTTGGTGCCGGAAGCGGTGTTAGTGAGGCCAGCAGGGGGCACCCAACCTGCAGTCTGTGTGGGTCCTAATGCCCCAGTATAGTGACGGGGACTCTATACTGCTCAGTGATTGCCGTCTTTCGGATGAGACATTAAACGTAGGTCCTGACTCTCTGTGGTCATTAAAAATCCAAGGACGTCCTTTGAAAAAGAGTAGGGGTTTAACCCCGGCATCCTGGCCAAATCTGCCCACTGGCCTCTGTCCATCATAGCCTCCTAACCATCCCCATATCATAATTGGCTTAATCACTCTGTCTCCTCTCCATCAATCAGCTGGTGTGTGGTGTGCAGTCTGGCGCAAAATGGCTATCGTCGCGTCATCCAGGTGGATGCTGCATACTGGTGGTGGATGAGGAGTTTCCCCCATGTGTAAAGCGCTTTGAGTGCCCAGAAAAGGGCTACATAAATGTAAGGAATTATTATTATTATTATTATCATTACCAACCTTTTCTAATTTGCAATATTTGATATTCATCTGCAGATATGTTTCTGCCGAGCGCATCAAGTATAAAAGCCTTCACAGTTCTCGGCTGTGTGCATCCCCCTCAGCGGAGGCTCGCGTTAAGCGAACACACATAGCTCGCGACACAGACTCGCGCACACGCAGCTCGTAAGCTTGCAGAGTGAACCAAATGGGTTGTATTTACCAAGTGGACAGCAGCAATGTCCATTGCAACAAGCGCAACAAGCTGTTTTCTTGTATAAGCGGAAACTCAAGCAATCTGGCTAAGTGAAAGTATCTTTCAAAAGCGCTAACTGCAATGAAAAGTAATGAAACGTTTTTGACTGCCTACTAACGGTAACATTACATCATCCACATCATCATGCCAGCAGTCAATCACCTGAATTAATATAATATTAATAGTTTAATAAACACACATTCAGTTACAATAAAAACAGTGTTTTTTTCTGCAGTTAATTAATTAGTTAATTTAGTTACATTAAAAATGCTTTTACATCAGATGTATTTACAAATGTAGCCTATGAATAGCCTAATAAATAAACTATGCTTAAGAAATTATTAAAAAAACAGTTTGTTTTTACAAACTTAACTTAACTCCCAAAACACTGTTAACTCATTTATGTGAATGCGTTAATGAAAAATCATCAACATTATCTCATTTAACTGCGTTTTGCAACTCAAAGAGGGTTTGCCAGAAAAGGCAAACATGTTGATTTTTCTCCAGAAGAATCATTTCCTTCAAATAATTTTCCTTCAAACCATTGTACATTATTTTACAGAAAAAACTATTTATTTGTTTCACAATTACTGGTTTAGTTTTATTTTATATTAAATGTAATAATAAAACAAAGTGTTGTTAATTCAGTAAAATTTGTTTTGTTTTGTTTTTTTTTTTCATTAAAAAAAACTACAAAAAGTACTGATAAGAGAACCGTTAAATCGATAAGCGGTATCGATAAAAGTAGTAATACCGTTAAAACCTTAACAACACCCATCCCTATTCTCCACTTTGCTGAGCGAGAGCGCTTCTCTTCCTGTTAAACAGAACAGTCGCATCATCAATGACGTAAGCGCCCTCTGACTTGGAAGGCAAAATGCAGTGTGAGTACATGCTGTCAGGGGAGAGGGGGGACAATTGCGCTTCGGCACGGTTCAAGGCAACAGTACCTAGTTTGAGTACGCCCTTAAAACCCGCTCAACAGCGCTGAGATATTTTCAGGAAATGTTTTTAAAATTTCAAACTCGATACCTTTGACAACACTACACTCAAGGCAGAAGTATAATTCAGCCTTGAGGGTACTATTAGCAGTGAAAACGCATGGCTGATCAGGGTGCCTCGTATCACATCATACTGTACTATAATGAAATGTACCGCTCAATGCAAAATAGGCACTAGAGAGTTTACTAATGAACATCAAACTAACCTGAGCTTTGCACTACAAGTAACTCCTAATCCATTAGAAAAGCATCCAGGAGATTTTTTCCTTGATAAAGCAGAAGCAAGCGACTCTCCAGTCACTGGGAAAAGAGCAGTAAATCTCCCAGGCTCCGTATCGCTCACACTAAGGGCCTCTTTACTCTGAGGTGGGAAGTGAATGAGCCTCTTCTAGACGGTTAGGAAAAGCACACTTGCCCTCCAGCGCTTCCGAGGTGCTGATACTCAGAAAAGTGTTTCTCCTAACAGAGAAAGACGGAAACTCGAGTGTCCACCTGTCTGTGAGCATCAAGCGACACTTCATCTCCATCCTCGCTGAGAGTTTTATGCTCCGAGACCCAGTTATGAATTCCGCAATATATGATTTCAGGATCAACATCACAACGTGCGCATCCGCAATAATGAAATCGTAGAGCGAGCAATGGCAAGCTGAGATGATATCGTATAATCAAGCTTAGAGTCAAACTATGATAGAGTGAAAGTTTATTATTTGCATGCGGATTAATTGTTCACCTAAAGAATAATAATGTGCGCTAGCAAAATAAACAACGTCAGTTTGGATTTCACACGGACTTTAAATCTAATCCAACCAGTCTGAAAAGTCAGAAAGAGCAAGTAAACAAATATGCTTCTAAAATGGAGATCCAACTAAAGATCAGGAGGTGTGATATAAAGCGGCTTCCAGAATCTTTCACCTAGGCCACGAAAACATGGAAATGAGCTCCTTTAAACTCGATGAACTCTGTTATCTGTGCCGAGCAAATGTGTCAGGAGATTTATTACTGGACGTCAGCGCTGGTGGAGCTCCACATTTTTCCTCCTGTTTTCCCTGCGAGGTTTTTGTCCACCTCGTTTTCTAAGAAATCAAAATAGTCAGAGAACATGCCAATGATTAAGCCTTTAGTGTAAAAAACACATAATAAACAATTTTTTTTTTTTACAATAAAGGTTTACCAATTAAAAACATTTCTATAAATATGATTGATTATTAAAATATTAAAAAGCAACTATTATTATTGGTATTTTTATTATACTAACAATCCTCAGTGTTTTATTAATTGTTATATTAATTATGTTTTTGTTTTTTTAAATATATTTTTAGGGCTTTTTCACCTTTATTATATAGGACCGTAGAGATGAGACAGGAATACATGGGGAGCAGAGAGAGGGGGGAAGGATCGGCAAAAGACCTCGAGCTGGGAATCGAACTCGGGTCGCCGTGAGTACCTCAGTGCGATATGTCACCGCACTTTTAACGATAAAATAATAATAATACCAATAGTACTACTACTAATAAACTGTACAATAATAATAATAATACTGATAATAATAATAAATAAATAAATAAAATTAGGACCAAGAAAATGTTTGTTTACATAATATATGTGTGTATATATAGCTACACATGCATATTTGATAAAAAATTTTAACTGATTTGTAAATATTCAACTTGTATTTTGAATTAGATTAATCCTATTTAATTTTATTATTATTATTATTACTGTACACTTAAGAATGATTTAAATATAAGAAACATTTTCTCCTCAACATTACTACTATCACCACTTTCACTACGATAACAATAAATATATAAATACATTTTCTTAGTAGCAGTAGTAGTAGTAGTAGTTGTAGTAATAGTAGTAATAAATACATATCACTCCTACTACTACTCCTAATAATAATAATAATAATAATATTAATAATAATAATGTCTACAACTTAAAGATTGCAAATTTGCTCATTATTGGGGTGTAACTATACGATACGAATCTCGATACTGAACTCAAGTTACGATATGGCGATATTGAATGCTATAAAAAGTTTAATACTGACATCGCATTTCACCATATTACAATAAATCGTAACACCCCTACTAATTATCACTCGAATATTACTAACCTAATTATTATTACCTTAATAATAAGCCTTAAATAAACTACAAAATTTGATATTAAACAAAAAACAAAAAAAAATCCTATGAATGTTTGTTGTCGATAAAATCCGATTAACGTTAATTCAAAATCATTGAAAGCGATTGATTCAGAGTAAGAGAGAGTGAGCGAGTTCTCCACAGTCACCTGACGATACCAGACAGGAACAAAATGCTGATGACAACACTTTTTTGAGGGGGGAGGGCCCCTTGACCCAAAAAATATCTCTGGATTGCGCAAGAGCAGAAAAAAACTCAATATCAACACACTGTGTGCAGAGCAGAAGCTACGACTACTGTTTGTGAAAAATACAAGAATTTTAAACACCGTTGTATTAAAATATTTTCCCAGTGATGGGTTGCGGCTGGAAGGGCAACCGCCGCATAAAAACGTGCTGGATAAGTTGGTGGTTCATTCCGCTGTGGCGACCCCGGATTAATAAAGGGACTAAGCCGAAAAGAAAATGAATAAATGAATGAATGAATGTATTCAAATATTTTCTTAGAAAGAAATAAACGCTTCCTGGGCAACAGGATGCAGTTTCTGTGTTCAGCTGCAGTGGAAACTAAAATAAAATACAAGCAGCAAGCTATTTTTTGTTTCTTTTTTGCTAAGAATGGAACTAAAGCACCTGCACAGATTTTTATCTTTCCACTCAAGCTCACGGTTGAGTCTCGAAACAATTACTGACGCTCAACGTCTGCTTCACAGAAAACCGTTTACTGCGCTCATGAATGGATCAAGGGCTTGCGGTCGCACCATCAACATAAAAACCATCATATTTCTTTGGTTTTATCTCAAATTTGACCATTACGTGGTTAATTATGTAGTTGTTTTTTTTGGAATAACTGTTGAATTGAAGACTAGAAAATAAGATCACGTTGGCACAAATAAATTAATAAAAGTTAGTAATATATTAAGCAAGATAAATAATTAATCATGCTATTATTGCATAATATCATTAAAACAATGAATAATTCTTACATATGTTTTGGAATAACTGTTGAGTTGAAGTTCAGAATATACGATAAGGTAATGTTGGCCCAAATAAATAAATAAAGAAAAGAAAAGATTTTAAGTATGATTAATAAATCATATTTTATTACATATAATCATTCAAATAATAAATAATCCTACATATTTCTACTTCAAATAATAATAATAATCAAAACATTAAGCAAAATTACTTAATAATAATAATATAAATACATATACGTTCAAAAGAAACTAACTTATTAAACAATTATGAATAACTTTATTACGAATATCTACATTCTTATGAATAAATCAACATTATTATATTAATATTTTTCCTATAAATTATTAACTAAATTGTATTTATTTGTATAAATTGTATAATTTATTTAAAATTATATATATATATATATATATATATATATATATATATATATATATATATATATATATATATATATATATATATATATATATATACACACACACACACACACACATACACACACACACAATAAATAATTTCTCTTAAATTTTTCCACTAGTAGTACTACAAGTAAAAACATGAATATAAACTAAAATGTTACATAAATAAAAATAAATGTTGCAGCAATATTATATTATTGTTAATCATTATCAGATGTAATCATAATACAAATCAGGTTTCATTTTCATTTCATGCTGACTTTAATATAAAACTGAAAAAAAAATAATCAAACACAACACAAACAAAAAACCCCACACAAATCTGTGAATAAATGTGAAGGAGAGTCAAAAAGCGTCTGCAATACACAGTTTCCCCTGCTTGTTATCCACTGAGAAGGCGAATTCCTTGGAGGAACAAGCAAACACGAGCGTCAGGCTAAACAAGCAAACACGGACAGGTTGTGTTTGCTGGCACGAGTGTTTCTCTGGGGAAATGGGATCTTGCTGTAGGGTTACACACTCGCTCACCCCACCGCTGCCCAAATACAGCAGCATTGCATCACACACCAGAAATGGGGTCTCGCTTTGACATTACGGCCGACTAAACTTTCGCCTCTCACATGACAGGAGCGGCTTGAGTCATGAGCGCTGGCCTTTGAAAAGTCCCCAACATGGACCTTTATTTGGGCCCAACGCAGCTATTCTCATTGAAGATCCTGACCTCATCGATACCGATGCAGTGCCGAGATCACTAATAATGGACGCACCAAATTACAGACCTTCAAGACCACCAGGCACTGGGTTATCAGTCAACAAACCATCAGCACAGAAATACTACATGAGCTTCAATTCACTTTAAAGTCCGCATGAACCGGAAGCTGCAACTGTTTTTTTTCCTATTGAGATGCAGTTCCTAGAGAAACAAAATATTAAATGAGAAAACAGTAGGCGTGGTTTGTTTTTTCTACTGCAAGCTGATCGGATGTAGTAAAGTAAGCATTTCATTCAGAGAGATTGGGAAAAGGGTTTTAGAAGAGTTATTACAACCTAACAGAAACCTCCTCACTATTTCTATTGGCTGTCAAAAGTGACAGGTGGAGGGGCGTGGTTCAGTATGTTAGCCACGCCCAATACCTAAGATAGACATAATCTGACAATTTAAATGAAAATTTTCAGATTTCAATTAAAAATTACAAATGCAAACATTTTTTTTTCTTAATGACATGTACAGATGACCTGTTCACCACAAAACTAGCAATGTGAGCTAACAAAATCATATGGTTAGTTTTGACTTCATTGGTACTTTAAAGTCACTAGCTAAAAAATGACTTGGAAAAGACATAGAACACAAATGAAATGCAAATGGACCAGGATTGTCTAAAGTGGATAGCAACTGGAACTAGGGATGTCAAAAGTGGAACACAAATGGAACTAGGGTTGTCAAAAGCGTAATGCAACTGGAACTAGGGTCATCAAAATTGTGAAGCAATTGGAACTAGGGTTGTCAAAGGTGGAACGCAAATAAAACTAGGGTTGTCAAAAGCGGAACGCAATTGGAACTAGGGTCAACAGAAGTGTAACGCCATTGGAACTAGGGTCGTCAAAAGTGGAGCGCAAATGGGACTAGGGTCGTCAAAAGTGGAACGCAAATGGAATTAGAGTTGTCAAAAGTGTAACGCAAATGGAACTGGGGTCATCAAAAGTGTAACGCAATTGGAACTAGGGTCGTCAAAAGTGGAACACAAATGGAACTAGGGTCATTAAAAGTGAATGATTTTGAAACACTCCGTGTATCTGTGTTTGCACTTGAACAACGGTGAAGAGTGGTTAACCGATGACCTTCACGGTCAATCACACTCAATACTTATGAGTACTCTACATGGAACACAAATGGAACTTGTTGATTTGGAAGTGTTCTAAAGATCACATTTCATTTGCGTTCCAGTGTTGAGTAAGTTAGGTTATTAGCCAATTACATCATGAAAATTGTATTTAAAAGAACTTTTTTAAATATCTTAGTGTCTGAGAAAAAAAATCAATTACTCAATAAGTAATTTAATTACTTTAACTGATACTATTTAAATGCATAGATAATAGAAATTAAACTCTTAATTCTTTACATTTGAGCCAAGCAGGACCTTTTTGGACCTTGACTTTATTAATGTAACGTTTTTGAGCTGACAAATGGCATAGAAAACTAATTAAGTGCCGAAAATATTTTTGTATTTTGGTGCTTTGCTTTTTTTTTTTTCAACTTAAATATTTAACAATATAACTTATTGTAATATACGTATTGTAATTAGCATTAGTTTATGGACCTATTTCCCTTTAGTAAAGAAGTAATAGATTTATAAACGTGCATTTTAACTCTATGCGCCCCAAACTTCATTTAGACATGTTGAATTCTTCTGTGATTTGCAATGTTTACAAATTACTTTATTACAATGTTTTCTTTTATTTTTTGTAAAGCTGCTTCTGACCATGACATATCCACACTAAATGGTTATTAGTGAAATGTTTAAGGAATTATATGCAACATCGTTAATTTATTCTCTGAGGTAAGGCAAGATCTCTACTTAAGTATCATACTTGGACTGAAAATGTGTTTAATGCATTATAAAGTTTGAAGCATTAGAATCGGTACTCTGCATCGGCCAATCACCACGACAAGGAATCGGTATTCGGTATACCGCTGCAAAAATCCTGATCGGAGCATCCCTAGTATTTACAGTATTAAAGGCAAGAATGTTATAAAGTAACTGTAATAAATTACAAAGTAAAAAGTAATCCCTTTAATTTTTGTCGAAATGTAATCTAAATTACAGTAACTTGTTACTTTAACTAATTACACCCAACATTGGTTCCAAATGTGTTCCACGTATAATTGTAGCATGTGATTGCACACAACGTCCACAGTGTGCACCCCAAAAACTAAATATATGCTGGATTCAAGCAAAGAGCATAGAATCACCAAGAGGTGACTCTCTAGTGCGATTTGGAAAACAGCCACTAGATGGCGCGGCGGCCATTTTGGAATTAAAAATCCATTAGAACAACAGCATATTATAAGTCTGTAAAATAAACTATTAAAAATGCTGATGATTGTGATAGTAAGTGTTGTATTGTCATCTTTAAGGTTGTATCTCAGCTATAACGTGCTTTTTATATAAATAAATTAAAAACAAAACAGCTGCTTGCCATCGCGACAACAATAAGATCCAATAGACAGCCAACCGCTTTCATCCCAAAATGGCGGAATCCGGGGCTGTTGCTGGGCGCTGCTGTTGCAATGGAACGCTCTATTGAGTTTCGCCTCTTGGTCATTCTAAGCTCTTTGATTCAAGTGAGAGTATTTGCCGTTTTCTTTTGAATCATAACAGTTTCAAGATGTTCCGACATTACAATGGTTTGCCATTAAGGGTCAATCTCTTTAAAACCACCTAGCATCTAGATGATTTTTAACTAATCCCAGATTAGCTTTAATAAATATGTGAACATTTCAAGTGACTTATTTGTTAAAAAACAGAAAGAGCTTGGGGTATATTTGCATGTTTAGGCTGAATTTTGTTGCATTCACACCATTCTAACCAGCAAGAGTCAATAGCAAGCGAAGGTTCAATAGTTTCAGAACCGGAAATTTCATGACGCAAATGGTTTCAATTGATTTAAAGTAAATCAATAAAATAAATAAATAAAATAATTGTATATTCATATTAATAATACCATTTTCCTCCAAATGTATCCTCCTCTTATGATGAATGTACAGCAGACAATAAATTTGCATTTTGGACTTTATTAAAAGTCCTGAATTACGCATATCGTTTTTAAAATGATTGTTTCCTGGTTAATATCGATACTTTGATAATACTATAAAATATATTTGGCATTTGATTCAATAATATATATTAAAGAAACATCTTTTTTAATACCTGCAAATGTCCTCTCATATCACCTTATAAAGAAAAAAAACATTTCCGAATTTTCCATGATACTTTTTTATCCACAAATGTGCTTTTTTTTGAGGAAAAAGTTAAAGATTTCGATTAAAACCAAAATGCATTTAAGGTTTTAATTGCCTTGAGCCTGTCTGCATTATTTCCCTCCAAAACAAAGTGGAAGTAAACAAGGTGCTTGAGCTGAATCAGGCTGAATAGAGTGTGAGGTGAATAGTGAGCAGACGTGGTACACGCTGAACCAGCCCAATGGCAGAGATGTGTATTGGCACAGACTGTCCTCTAATGTACCTCCAGCCAAACACTAACGCCATCTCACTCGCAAACACACGCCATTCATCTTCGCCATTGAAGGCAGCTTTGAATTGCAAATCAGTCCAGACCTGTGTTTACTATGTGAAGGAGAGCAGCAATGTCCTTCTGCATGTATTCAGATGATATGTTCTTATTTGCTCAGATTCTGATAGGAAACAAAAAAAGAGGTGGACAAAGACACTGCTGAAACATTTAACGGAAAAACACATTGTGTTCAAGTTTGATCTCTGGAAATATATAGCGAATGTTCGAAATATATTTATCCATCAGATTCTGAAAAGACCAGGTAAGTAAATACTTGGTAATTTTGAGAGCATAACATGAACTTCGAAATAATTTAAATTAATAAAAATCGCGAGAAATTATGGGATGGTTCACAATACAATGGATCTCTACAAATACAACAATGGCAGACTGCAGGAATATGTTTGCATTGTTCAAGATAAAGAGTGACAATGGAAACTATTTAAATAACATACGTCAGTAAAACACTTTGATAAGTATTGTTCACAAGGCAAAAAACTAATCTTGAGAAAAAATAAGACAAAAACAAAACTGCAATCATGTTGCTTAAATTCGTAATCGGCACCATATAATTATCAATATATTATGATTATGTTAAATATCATAAATCTCTACAAAAAATATTAAATAATCAACACAATGTATTACAATTCTGTTCACAACATCAGTCCACAAGCAATGGCCAACTTTAAATGGTTGTGTTAAATGGAAAGACCAAACAAAATCCTCTATGTTGGTTATAACAACTAAGAAACATGGTATGGGGGCTCGTCCGGGATTTGAAACCATGACATCTTACATCCTCAGCTAAAACCATTGCCCAACACTAGATAAGTTCATTTCTAGTTCGTTTTAGTACAAAATATAAATAGTACTGTTTTCGAAGAAGCAAAATGAATAGCGCAAAAATAAACATCACAATAAATTTCGCCTCATTTTCAAGATAAATAATACCATTTCATACTAAATGGAGTAGAAAATTTCATAGAAGATTGATGATCTCAATACACCTTGATACACGACCACAAGATAATAATAACTACTAAAACAATACATATAAATTAATAAAATAATTACTAGACTACTCTTTAGAGAATTTGACAGCTAAATAGAGTAAAAATGCAACATTCATTATGTTGTTGAAATTAGTTTAACCCTACCGTCAAAATCAATGCAATTAGATATGTTGAATATCAGATATATCATGTCACTAGTTCATCTAATCCAAAAACTCATTGTTTTCGCCCCCAAAAAAGAAAATGTTGCCCCATTTTGGATATGACCAAAAACAATAGCATTGTTTCCACCAAAGACACTACATATTCATACAAATTTGTCACAAGAAAAAAGCTTGCTAGAAAAAAGAAATGCACAAGAAAAAAGCATTGCAACTAGTGTAACCACTCAAAATATCATCAAGAAAAGAAAGTAAACAGTGCCTACAGTGAATCCCAACATAGACTTCTGGTTCCTTTCTGTCAAGCTGTTTTGGTTTCTGCTTCAACATTGTGCCAATGCCTCATTTTCATGGTAAATAAAAACAGCACGCAAGAAAAAACCCTTTAAAAGCAGCTTTAAAAGAAAAACAAACTCAACTCACTTCTCTGGCAATGGTTCTGGTTCCAGCAGCGCTCTCCAAAATTCCCGTTAATGGTGGTCTGTTTGCAGGATATCGTCCCCGCGATGGTGCCTGGACAGATGTTTCCACATTCCAAATCGTCCTTGTTTGCCACGATATAATTGTCCTCCACCGAATCCAAGATCTTAGACCAGTCCAGAGTGGACAGATAGCACAGGTTTGGGTTCTTCTCGATGCGCACCGCTCCCCGCGTGATGTTGGTCAAGCTATGGAGGCCAATTTCCTTCATCTGGATCATCTCAAACATGACCAGGGCATAGTTGAAGAACAGGTTGCTGCCGCGGATGACGGTCAGGTTTGGGAAGAGATCGCCGAGGCTCTCCAAGCCATAGACGCGAAAGATGAGCAGGTAGTCAGTGACCATAACCAGTTTTGGAAAGCTCAAGCCCCTGAAATCCTCCTGCGTGGTCTTGAACATGAGCAGGATCTTCAGGTGGCCTTCGATTACAGTGCAGTTTTCCAAAACCCGCAGGTTGGTGGCGATGTTGCGGATGTCTGTGCTGGGGCAAACTGAAGAGACAAGGAAAAAGATGGCTGTTAGCATCTGAACATTTTTAGTTCGTCATTTTGCAAAGTTCTAGATCAGGGATAGGCAAACTCAGTTCTGAAGGACCAGTGTTCTGCAGAGTGTTGCTCCAACACGAATCAAACACACCTAAACAAGCTAATCAGTGTCTTCAAGATCACTAGAAAGCTACAGGAAGGTGTGTTTGATTAGGGTTAGAGCTAAACTCTGCAGGACAACGGCCCTCCAGGACCGATATTGTCCATCCCTTTTCTAGATAAAGGCTACATTTACACTACAACAATGTAGACAAAATCAAATTTTCACTTCTAAACAAAATCTCCAAAGATATCGAAACACTGCCAAACGTGCTGTATTACGTATGCCCGGCAAGTTTTTGCCGTGGTCACCTTATGGCCTGTTTCTTCTGAGTGATACGGTATGGTATGGTACGCGTTTATGGCCGTTTCCACAGTCAAAAGGTACCAAAAAGGTAGGCACAACAAAAGCACAACAAAAGAGTACCAAAAGGTAGAGCAAGACACGCAGCTGAACTCTATTGGTTTACAGAGATACGTCACTAGCTCGTGCACAAGCTAGGAGAATGAAAACAAAGGAAGCGCCATTTTTAAATGCACAGCTGAGACATTACACCGTAATAATATATACATATAATAACGAGCCATGGTCTTGATGAACAGCCACAAAGTCAAGCAGAATCTACCCTGTGCCCCGTAGTTGTTTACAAGGCCATTTAAATCCAATGGTACCCTTTTGGCAGTAGAAACGTAAGCCTGAAAAATGTAGCCCATACCGTACTGTACTGCACCACTCGGTGGATTACTTGTGTCGTACTTGTAAGGAAGTGATGATGTACCGATAAATCCTTACAAAACACTTTAGCAAAAACAATTCTACCACGTACAACTATTGTGTATGTTTGTTTGCACTTGTCTTTAATCTACATTTCACTAAACAAGCGCATGACATTATTGTTTTCAAAGACTTTCATATGACAATGGCGGCGTTTTCAAAAACGTCAACTTCGCAACTTTTTTCAAATGTGTGCTTTTTACATCCCAAAAAAGATCAAAGTTTTGTAAAGGAACAGGCAAAACCTATAAAGAGTTTCCTGTTTTTTAGCTTAAAAAAAGATGTCGCGTAAACGACCACAAGGATTATTGTATGTATTTTAGTGGAATAAATAGTATTTATTATTTCCTGCTTCAAACTTTCAATGTGTATCATTTAAAAAACTTTTTAGTACCAAGAATTCTTTCTAACAATTTTTCTTAAATTGCATGATTTGCAAAATTGCGGTGTTACATTTTGTGTGTTGCATTCGTAATGTCACTACGAAATTTAAGAGAATGATTCAATGAATACCTTAAAGACAACAAGATAAAGTTGGTACAATGTGAAGGGATACTTTAATTGCTATCATACAATGCTAACGTAACAACAAAGCATAGGAAGGACTAAAGGGAAAAAACAATTGCAAACAGAAACTTACAGATGGTTGGTTATATGAAAAAAAGGCTCGACATTTAAATGGTCATCAAAAAACAAACAATTTTGAAAACTGATAGGGACAGCCACTAAATGACAAAATAACGAGAAAAAAAACGGAATCTGAATGGAATTGATCAATTATACCAATATATTAACAATCAAAATTGTCAAAAAAGTAGTTCCTAAAATTGACAAATAACTGCTTAACATAAAATGAAAATATACACAACTTTCATTGCCGACTTGAACTTATTACTGAGAAACGCAGTTAAAAAAGTTACAAATACAAATAACAAAATGCAACAAATTTTAAATATCCATTATTTCATCTAAGCTAATCTGTGTTAATCCTTACATTTTAATATTACAACATTTTGACACAATATTCACCATGAGTCGACTGTGTATTAAGCCATACTTGACAAGACCAAAAAAAAAACCGTAAACGTAAATGCCAAATTCGCAATTATTTGTTCGACAATTAACCGCCAGCCCCAGTATAAACAAAGCACAGAACACGTGAAGGCCATCCTAACAGGAGCATGAAAGAAGATTATGAACGCTGAATAATGCATGGAGCATGTCCCCGCGCGCCTGCCTCTCTCCGTTCATTCATAATCCAAACCCGCACACGCTGAGACAAGACACAGAGACTTCATTAGCCAAGCCATTCTCCACAACAGAGCATCTGCTAATGGATAAAATCAGGCCCAACTCCTTTCAGAGCCGCTCCATTCATTCAGCGTCAAAACAATACTCGGAGGCCTTCCTCGTTTCTTGTGGAAATCACTACCAAATATTCACCGCAGCTCATTCATTCAGAATGCTAAAGTCTACTAGAAACTAGAGGATGTGCGTGAACTATTTAATTAACGTTTAAAATGAATTTCTCTAAACGGCCAATTGACTATTCCAGTCCAGTACAGATATATTCCGCTACCAATAGCATTTGGTTATTTTTTGAGAATCCAATAGTAAAATTTTAGGATTTAAAATAAAATGTTACATTTATTTTTATTAATTTTGTATTATTATTATTATTTTTAAACTACCAGAATGTTGCAGGGTGGTTATTTTAAAAACAACAAAATAATCTAATAATAATTCAATTCAATTCATCTTTATTTCTATTGCGCTTTTACAATGTAGATTGTGTCAAAGCAGCTTAACATAAAAGTTCTAGTTAGTTGGAACTGCTTCAGTCCAGTTTCCAGAGTTCAGTTTAGTTCAGTTCAGTGTGGTTTAATTTTCACTGCTGAAAGAACAAACACTGAAGAGCAAATCCATCGATGCGCAGCTCCACAAGTCCCAAACCAAGCAAGCTAGTGGCGACAGTGGTGAGGAACAAACTTTACCAATTGATGAAAGTGAAGGAAAAAACCAGACTGGTTTCTAACAGCTAGGGAAAGGTCTGTATTAGTATACATACACATTACTCCTTGCATGTTAATTATTTTTTAAGTGATCTTAAGATAACCATTTGAAAAGATTTCTATAAATGTTATTTTTTATAGGAATAAAACATTATTCTTAGAATGTTGCCTAATGTTTCTGAATGATATATATTATAATTTACTTGACTGAAATTAGTGTAAGAGCATTAAAAAAATAAGAATAAAAAAAAAATTATATATATACATACATACATACATACATATACACACACACACACACACACACACACACACACACACACACACAGTTGAAGTCAGAATTATTAGCCCTCCTGAATTATTAGCGTTCCTGTTTATTTTTTCCCCAATTTCTGTTTAATGGAGTGAATTTTTTCAACACATTTCTAAACATAATAGTTTAACTCATCTCTAATAATACAGTAAATAATATTTTACTTGTTATTTTTCAAGACACTTCTATACAGCTTAAAGTGAATTTTTAAAGCTTAACTAGATTAAATAGGTTAACTAGGCAGGTTAGGGTAATTAGGCAAGTTATTGTATAACGATCGTTTGTTGTAAAAAAAAATTAGCTTAAAGGGGCTAATAATTTTAAACTTAAAAATTAAAAACTAAAAATATTATCAGACATACTGTGAAAATTTCCTTGCTCTGTTAAACATTATTTGGGAAATATTTAAAAAAGCAAAAAAATTCAAAGGGGGCCTAATAATTCTGACTTCAACTGTGTGTATACTGTATGCATGTATGTATGTATGTATATATGTACATATGTATGTATGTATATATATATATATGTATGTATGTATATGTATATGTATATATGTATGTATGCATGTATGTATGTATGTATATATATATAGCCAAAATAGTGAACATATGTAAGGATAATCGTAAAAAAATCTACATTTAAAGTTGAATAATGAAAAATTATTCTGCAACCATAAAATTATGCTCCCATAAGATTTCTGGAAGGTTATCTTTATCTGACCAAATACTTCCCGAGTGGTCTTTTTAAGAACGTTTTGTAACAATAAAAAAAAAAAAAAAACATTCCCAGAATGTTGTGGAGTTTCCTTTTGGAAATAATGTAAAAAATATATATTATACCGAACGTTGCCTAATGATTACTTAGCAGATATTTTTCAGTTGTTAATGTTTTTTTTTAAATAGAAAATGTTTCAGGAATGTACTTTTTAGTTTTATTTTGCAACCACAAAATGGATGTTATGTGAACGTTGCAGGATGGAGATTTCAAAATTAACATTATAATAATAACCCTCAGCAAACGATCTGTATTAGTAAATTATCATCTCTATAGAGTGTGATGGAAGTTTTTAACAGAAGCAGTTTGGTACAGGCCAAGGCCAAAGCTGGATACATTGTAGCACTCCTAGCCAGGAGTAAGAAAACCACAACAAGATATTTTCTTTCCCAGCAGAAAAGTATCTTTCCTGGAGTTTGGCCCAAATGTGAGTGTACGTGCACTGATGGGTAGAAAACTGTCTGTTGAAAAGACAAAGTCTCTGAAGGTTGATTTATACTTCTGCGTGAAGCGCATGCGTATGGTCCGGAGCAGCCTTCACGAGGTCACATAGCCCTCGCCATGGCTGACGCTGACGATGACGCGCATCTCTCAAAAAATGTAACTACATGTCACAACGATGCGTTTACACATTGACTTGTGTGTGTGTGTGTGTGTGTGTGTGTATAACAGGTGTCATCCAGCAGTATTATTTTAATAAACTACTATTTTGCCTTGCTCTAACCCTTCTCTGACTGAAGTCATTTTAGCAGATTTCCATGACTATAGATACATGATTGGCATGGGGCGAGAACCGTTTTCTAGATATACCTTGGTTTAGATTTTAAAACCACCAAAATGTTCTGCTATACTGTACCTAAGGTATATGTAAGGGTTTTTTTTACATTTTGTTGTTTGTTTTTTCAGGACAACAGTATCTCCAGCAGAAAAGATATCCAAAGATGTCGTTTTTAATTGTTATGAAATCTGTAATGAAATGTTTTTAAAACTAACGGCCCATTCACACAGGGCTTCAGCGTCAACACTTCCCATTCACTTTGAATGGGTGACTTCAAGCATTGCCGAACTGAATTGTGGATCCGTCGGCGCTGCTTCAGTGGCGTTGCTCGCTGCAGAAGTTGCGACTTTCTCAACTTTAAGCGTCAACAGAAGCATCAGCCAATCTGATCGCTTTATGCAAATACACCAGCTCAGAAAGTAGCCGATTGCGGACTAATTTCATTGGCTGACGCTGCTATGACGATCACGTCAAACACGCCCTCTGTCAAGTGTTGACGCTGAAGCCCCGTGTGAATCTGGCGTAATGAAGACAGCAGAAGTCAAAGACTCACTGAATTATTTAGCCTGACATGTTTACTTTTCCAAATTAAGTTTCTCAAAATGAAATATATTGTGTTTAAAAAGGAAAAAAGTTTTGTCTTTTATCCAGACATTCAAATAGAAGATATTTAAGAGCAGTAATCACAATACCGTCAAACCGTGATATTTTTATCCAAGGTTATCATACTGTCAGAATCTTATACTGGCCCATGCCTAATACATGATGGCAATGTTTTTATATAACCTAAAAATAAACTTTCATTTTTAATTCTAAAACAAATTAAATATCATTCAAAGAATGTTACCTAAAGGGTGAAATTATTGACTGACAGAAATGATTAGCGTAAGAGTATTTAAAAAAGTGCACAAGCACTAGAGGTGTGCACCTACACTGGTCTCACGGTTTGGTTCGATTACGATTATCATGCCATCAATTCGGTTTAATTCGATATCTCGGGGCATCATGGTGCATTGACGATGCTTTTCATACAGTTTTATATTTTCTTCACATCAGAACAACTCTTGTATTAAAATGTATAAATGTATATATGTATATGTATATATATATATATATATATATATATATATATATATATATATATATATATATATATATATATATATATATTTATTTATTTATATACCATTTGTAATATTTTTTTTTCCTTTAATAAAAACACTAAGATATATAAACATTTTGCAAGTACATGCAAAGAACAACATGAGCATTCATAGCAAATAAGCAAATATAAATATCCCGCCCGCTCCCGAGTCCTGTCTAGCGAGTTCTTTCTTACACCCCTATGATTGGTCATGCGCTCAACAGAAAGGGCTGCGATTGGCTCTGATGCTGTTCTTCGATGATAAACACTGATAAACGGCAGCAGCGATCACAGCTGATCCTTGAGACATGGAGGTGAAAACTCGCTCTGCTGACTCGCGCTCGTGTCTGGATCCAGAAGTATCGCTGTAACAAACATGCAGTGAAATTGTGTACGTTTTTCTACGTTTTTAAGTAGTTGGAGCGTTGTAAATACTCACGCTCACCTCCCTTGCCATAGTAAGCAACGGAGACATAGCGCATATAAGACAAATGATGTCAGTACACAATAACCGGTTATGCATCGCAGACACCCCTAACAAGCACAAAAGATAACAACTCAGATAAATCAAGATGTATAGCTGAATATATAAACATTTATTATTATTATTTTTATTAGCTTTTAATTCTGCAACCCTAAAATTATGTTGTCATTAAACGCCATTAAAAAGATTTCCCTAAAGTTTGTTTTCAGAATATTAAGCAATGCAACTGGAGGTCTGCACTGGACAAATTTTTTAGTGCCGCTCCCGCCCGGTTTTATTCCGCACCTGACCATTCCTGATGTATTTTCAGCCTTTGTTCACCCGGTGCCCACTTAGAATAATTTTCAACCCGACCCGGTCATTCCCGCTAAATTTAGATCTGGTTTCCAAAAATCTCACGTTTTAATTGGGTACTACCAAAAGAGAGATAAGGTTGTGCAAGGATTGTAGGCTAAATGTCAGTTTTGTTTGTTCCTTTGTGATGAGACATGAGTGCCACCTTAAACCTGAGGTTCCAGGTTTTATCACACCGTGCAAAAGGTAAAATTTTTTCCATTGGGGTCTAGGATGCATAAAAAAAGACTCCAATACATCAGCCTTGCCTGATGTGGGTTGTCCTAACAGTAAACGAAGCTAAGGCACAGCGTAACTTCACTTTGCTCTACCATGTTGGTAAAGCCCGCTCTGAGGACCGTTATGCAGATAATGCATGCACAGACTGTGTGAAAATAAGCATGTCATGAAAGCACTGGTCATGTGTTCAGCACGTGTAAGAGTCGTGAGCACTGGCTGTAGCGGAGCTCAATAAGAATGAGCAAATTACAGATATGCTGTTCTGAAATAACGTCGGGACTCGGGAATGCTATATTGTTAGCCCAGCCGCTCCTGTTCAAATTACACCAGAGTTAGACCGCTAGCACATTGTATTCGGAAATTTATTCCTGCGCCGCAAGAAATTTGGTGGGGTCCTGAGGCTGTAATGCAGACCTCTAATTGCAACTATAAGAACATTCCCAGATTGTTGTGGAGATTTCTTTTTAAAGAATACAAATAAACGTCTTATACCGAACTTTCAGATAATATTTAGCAATCTTAAAATTATTTTCTTATTCAGCAAAAATAAATTAAAATTTAATCTATACAAACTCTGAGTACAATCAAATCATGTTTTAAACGCCAATATAAACATGACTATGTACAGTTGAAGTCAAAATTTATTAGCCCCCTTTAAATTTATTTATTTATTTATTTTTTTATATTTCCTAAATGATGTTTAACAGAGCAAGGAAATTTTCACAGTATGTCTGATAATATTTTTTCTTCTGGAGAAAGTTTATTTGTTTTATTTTGGCTAGAATAAAAGCAGTTTTTGATATTTATTATTAATCTTTTTTAATTATTAGCCCCTTTAAGCTATATTTGTTTTCAATAGTCTACAGAACAAACCATCGTTATACAATAACTTGCCTAATTACCCTAACCTGTCTAGTTAACCTAATTAAGCCTTTAAATGTCACTTTAAGCTGTATAAAAGTGTCTTGAAAAATATCTAATAAAATATTACTTACTGTCATCATGGCAAAGATAAAATAAATCAGTTTTAGAATTGAGTTATTAAAACTATTATGTTTAGATGTTGAAAATATCTTCTCTCAGTTAAACAGAAATTGGGGGAAAACATAAACAGGGTGGCTATCAATTCAGGTGGGCTAATAATTCTGACTTCAACTGCATATCTGAAATACAGCATAAACATTACAGCAATTTGACCATGTGAATCCATACAGCAAAACAAGAAATCTACAAAAGATGAACAACTTTCAGAAGTATCATTTCGTTTCGCACATCCCTGAAAGGTAAAGCACCACGTTTACGACAAATTCTCAGCAGCAAAATCTCAACAAAGCCTAATGTTTTCACCATTGAGCCGAAAACAGAGTGTATGATTTATGGCAGGAGCAGGTGTCAAAGTCTGATCTCAACGGACTCCATCTTTCTGCAGTGCAACCGTCACTATCGGGTTAATGGTTTTCACATCACTGTCTGAAATGTCAGTTATTTCTCATTTTTAATCTTGATACGGTGGCCTCTTATGGATAAAACCCAAACCAAACCACAAACGCGCTGTTAAGGACGCATATATGAGAAACTCTCCAAACTCATCTCAAGCTTATCGAGATTCAGGTGCTTCCTATGAAGTGTATTAATAGAGAACGAAACCAACACGAGTTCAACATGTATAGGTTATATTAAGCTCCAAACCAAACTAATAAATGACGCAAATTATTCATTCATGCATTTTCCTTCAGCTTAGTCCCTTATTTATCAGGGGTCGCCACAGCAGAATGAACCGCCAACTATTCCAGCATATGTTTTACCCAGCGGATTCCCTTCAAGCTGCAACGCAGTATTGGGAAACACCCACACACTTTCACATTCACACACTACGGCCAATTATTTCATCCAATTCACCTATAGCGCATGTGTTTGGACTGTGGGGGAAACCGGAGCACCCAGAGGAAACCCACGCTAACACGAGGAGATCAACTCCACACAGAGATACCAACTGTCCCAGCGGGAACTCAAACCAGTCACCTTCTTGCTGTGCTACCCACTGAGCCACCGTGCCGCCCATGATGTAAATTATAACAGGTTAAATGCATTTCTTATTTATTTACTTCTTTTTTGTGGCACTATGAGTTGACACACCTTAAAATAATAGAATGGCACAAGGGTTATGGCACCGACGCAAACTAAAATTTGCATAAATAAAATGTAAAAGTACAAAAAATATTATAAATACTAAATTATAATTACAAATATTCTAAATTTTTCATAACATTAAAATTTTTCTAAAAAAAATTAAATGTAAGAAATGTAATGAATATTTACATTTTTATAAAACAATAAAAATATTTAACAATTTTAAATTACAAATCTAAAAATCATTGAATGCAAAATGTTTTTATTATTATTACTGTATATTATTACTATTTATTGTTATTATTACTGTATGCTGAAAATAATATTAATATTTATTGATTTTTAGTTTTGTAATCACATTAATCTATGTATTATGGAAAATGTTCTCTAACAACGTTAAATTTGTGTAATCTGCATCATTGAGAACTAGGCTGAAAATATTATTATTATTATTATTATTATTATTATTATTACTGTATATTATTACTATTACTGTATGCTGAAAATAATGTTAATATTTAAAAAAAAATTTTAGTACTCACATTAATCTATGTATTATGGAAAATGTACTCTAACAACGTTAAATTTGTGTAATGTGCCTGAATGAGAACTAGGCTGAAAATATAATTATTATTACTGTATATTATTACTATTACTATTTATTACTATTACTGTATATTATTACTATTACTATATATTATTATTATTATTACTGTGTATTATTACTATTACTGTATATTATTACTATTACTATATATTATTATTACTGTTTATTATTATTATTATTACTGTTTATTATTATTATTACTGTGTATTATTACTATTACTGTATATTATTACTATTGCTATACATTATTATTATTACTGTGTATTATTACTATTACGGTATATTATTACTATTACTATATATTATTATTATTATTATTACTGTATATTATTACTATTACTATATATTATTATTATTATTACTGTTTATTATTATTATTACTGTATATTATTACTATTACTGTATATTATTACTATTACTATATATTATTATTATTATTACTGTTTATTATTATTATTATTACTGTATATTATTACTATTACTATATATTATTATTATTATTACTGTTTATTATTATTATTACTGTATATTATTACTATTACTGTATATTATTACTATTACTATATATTATTATTACTATTACTGTATATTATTACTATTACTGTATATTATTACTATTACTATATATTATTATTATTATTATTATTATTATTATTACTGTATATTATTACTATTACTATATATTATTATTATTATTATTATTATTATTATTATTACTGTATATTATTACTATTACTATATATTATTATTATTATTATTATTATTATTATTATTACTGTATATTATTACTATTACTATATATTATTATTATTATTATTACTGTTTATTATTATTATTATTATTATTATTATTATTACTACTGTTTATTATTACTATTACTGTATATTATTACTATTACTGTATATTATTACTATTACTGTATATTATTACTATTACTATATATTATTATTATTATTATTATTATTATTAATACTGTATATTATTACTATTACTGTATATTATTACTATTACTATATATTATTATTATTATTACTGTTTATTATTATTATTATTACTACTACTGTATATTATTACTATTACTGTATATTATTACTATTACTGTATATTATTACTATTACTATATGTTATTATTATTATTAGTATTATTATTATTACTGTATATTATTACTATTACTATATATATTATTATTATTATTATTATTACTGTATATTATTACTATTACTGTATATTACTGTATAATATTACTATTACTATATATTATTATTATTATTATTATTATTACTGTTTATTATTATTATTACTGTATATTATTACTATTACTGTATATTATTACTATTACTGTATATTACTGTATAATATTACTATTACTATATATTATTATTATTATTATTATTACTGTTTATTATTATTATTACTGTATATTATTACTATTACTGTATATTATTACTATTACTATATATTATTATTATTACTGTAGGCTGAAAATAATATTCATATTTAATGATTTTTAATTCTATAATATCATTAATCTATGTATTATTTTAAGTGTACTCTAACACAATTAGCATAATCCGCCTTAATGAGAACTAGGGTAACGCATAATAGTCGCAAAAACATTGAACAATCCTCATAAATTCCTGAATTTTATTTAAACTTTTAATTGTGATCTAAAACATGGACATGAGATGAACACAATATTGATTTCCCTAAAATAACCAACAAACAGAGACGAAATAAATCTGTCTGTGTTTTTCAGAGCGATGCTGAAATCATCTTATAAGGTCCTATAAGGTCAGTAAGCAACTTTAGCACAGCGAAACAACCAAACACCTTCACCCTCGTGACCTCCACATTTCTGACCCACACACACACACACACACACGCACACACGCACACACACACACACACACACACACACACACACACACACACACACACACACACACACACACACACACACACACACACACACACACTGCAGAAACGGTTACATCAGGTCCCTGAAGATAATTGAGCAAACATCATAAAACGGCAACATCTCTCCATAGCAACAGGTCCCAGCATGCAGAAACATCGAGCGTTTGCCAGACAAAAATGCACTTCAGCCTGTTTACCTCTGAGGAAAAGTCTGGAGGGGGAAATATAAAAAACACCACTATAAAAGACAAATAATATCTAGTTACAAGCTGCTCCCAGAGCCCCAGCACTGCCAGAAGAACAGTCAGCAAAATTCAACATGTCACAATACAATTTGGTAATATTCTTTAGTTTCTTGCATAGACACATTCATAAGAAAGCAATGTATCATCATTATACCTCAGGTGTTCGTTGTTTTGTATTGTTTTTGACTCTCAAAGTGATTGTAGCCGCTGACATTTATTATATGAATCATCAAGGACATTGGCTTCAGCTTAAAAACATCATCTCAAAAAAAAAGTCATCTCAAATGGATGGTATTTTTGGTTACTGTCCCTTTAAGAACACATGCTAAATGAAAATTGAACTCAAGTTTAACATCAAAATATTTTTCGTAAATATTTAATATATATTTTTTAAAAACTGTGGTAACTTGGTTGACTTGTTGAACTTAAAAGACGCAATCTTAGCCATCAACATTAAATTCGAATAATATATAGTGAAACTTAAGTTGAACTTAAACTGTAAAATTTCGCATTATAGAAAAAAAAACTGTTTAATCACTTTTATCCAATGAGAACTTTGGTAACGGATTGTTACAATTGTTGAGTTTAATGTTTAAATTTGTGTAAAAAGTTTGTTACTACAAACTGAAGAAAAAAATATTTAAAAAAATCTTTATATTTAAACTTTCTTACTTGAACAAAATTTCAATTCTCGCAAACTGAAGAAAAAACGTTAAAAAAATCTTTATATTTAAACTTTTTTACTTCAACAAACTTTCAATTCTCGCAAACTGAAGAAAAAACGTTAAAAAAATCTTTATATTTAAACTTTTTTACTTCAACAAACTTTCAATTCTCGCAAACTGAAGAAAAAAAATGTTAAAAATTTTTATATTTAAAAAATTTGACTTCAACAAACTTTTTTACAATTATTTGCAAACTGAAGAAAAAAAACGTTGAAAATGTTTAAATTAAAAAAAATTTTACTTCCACAAACTTTTTTCAATTACTTGCAAACTGAAGAAAAAAGTTTAAATTTAAAATTTTTACTACAAATTTTGCTCAATTCTCGCAAACTGAAGAAAAAAACTTAAAGATTCTAATATGTAAACTATTTTTACTACAAACTACAACAAACTTTCAGTTCTCGCATTCTGAATTTTTTTTTTTTACATTTAAACTTAAACTTTTATCTACAAAAATCCTTTTTTAAAATCTTAATTTCTACTCAAGTGCAAACAATTTTCTGACCAAGAAACAGGAATCAAACTCATGTCACAGTGAACGCACCTGCACCACGTGCCAAACTGCTTAACCTCTACTCCATAAACACTTAACTGTACAATTTTAACACACATAACACAAAAAAACTAATTTGAACAAAATCGAAGCCTAATTGGCAGAAAAAACCCAATTCGACATTTTCACAACTCCTGCAAATTCACAACATGCCACAATTCCACAACTCAATCCCTTTCCTTCCGCAATGAGGACAAGGTTACATTTCATTGTGTTGGTCAACATATCCAAGGACGTCTGTAAACAGATATGGAGAGTGTTTGTGTAATCGCATGAGACCTCCTCATGTCTGCTCACACACTTTCCAAACTTCCCCTTTTCCTCAGCGCTGAACGCCTGATGCTGCTCTTCATCAATATGGAGCGTCCTGAAAGCAGACACCTAGCCGTCATTTAGGACCCTGATTTATAGGAGTCACGGCGGTGACGTCAGGGTTTAAGTTGCTGCCTGTTTACACCACGCTCTGGGAAAAAGGACAGGAGGCGGCTTTTTACATGCCAAAAGGAGCCACAGCTGGGTCTAGTAATGCTTACTTGGTTAAGTGCGACGAAATAATGACAAACTCCATATAAAGCGCTGAAACAGATGGAACTAATCGACGACAACAGTTGAGCAAAACTTTACTGCTGTTGTACAAGAAAACGCACTTGCATTCCCGCACCACTTTATTAGCATGTGCTCACAACACCACATTATTAGTACTACACACTCATATGTGACTTTCAGTATACATTCACAACCACCAGGGCTGGGAGACATGGCTAATAAAAGCAAGATCTTTGGGCTGAATTTCGATACACGATATATACATTTTGTAAATAGGAATCTAGATTTATTTTACATTTTTACATCCTGCTCAGTGTCGTTGAATGAATCAATAGCTATGCTTCCATTTAAACATGAAAGTGAATCTAGAAAAACTGGAAAATTGCATGAAATATTTGCGAATAAAGCACGGTTTCTATTCAATGAATAAAAAACTAAGCAAATTATCACTTCCTGTTAAACTGACGGCAATGGTTTAGAAAAAACATTTATTAAATAAATAAATAAAAGTAAATCACTGCCTTAAGGTTGATTTATACTTCTACCTTTAGGCTTTTTTACTTGTCGCGCTTGTTGTTGTACTATTTATTTGTAACAAGGGGGCGACTCGAATTAAATGTGATGACGAAACATTACTAAAGAAGTCGTCAGCGAGTGGAGTCCTTAAATGAAGGAATTTAACTACATATATAAGGAATAAATTGTGGATCATTTTGGAGGACACTCTGGAAAATGTTTGCTTTAAGTACAGCTGGGGAAATGGGTAACTTAGGGGCTGATCACACCTAACGCGCGTTTTGCGTTGAGAATTGCTCACGAGTGGCTCAATAACAGCCACGAGTGTTTTGCGCACTGCTTATGTGCCCCTCACGTTTTTGCTGTTGTGCGATGTGCGCCTGCAGTTGAAAAAAAGTCAACACTGAAGCACGTTACGTCAGTCGCGTCTTTTCATTCTCCAATCAAATGAAGAGGCGGGGATTCCGTTGAGGTGACAGCAGTGTTTGTGTTGTCAAGACGGCTGCAGAGACTTTTAAAGATGAAGGAGAGACTAGAGGTCATTGTTTTAAGTTATCCGGAGCTGTATAACTACAGATCTTGAATATCACAATATTATTAAATGTTAAAATTATAACAATATCGTCAGCAATACCAGTGCACAATACGGAGCTGATTCAGTCATTAGTCATCAGGCAGTCTTGTGCACCTCGCGTTTTTGAAACGTAAAAGTGTGTTCGCTGTGATCAGCCCCTTAGGCTGCATTTTATATATCCATTTTATATATTATCTATATCATAACTGCGTACTTAATTCAAAACCTTTTATACAATAAAAATAAGAAATTATTTACTTAATCCTTGAACAAGCTTTGCACAAAATATATGCACTGTTTTCCCTAAAAGTTTCAAAGGAATTCACATCAGGCGGTTGTTTTGGATTTCTAAAGGTGTTGCATATTTGGATGCAGAGCTGCGAACAAAGTTAAATAAAATGTTTTGCACTCCGAAAGCCGAAATTATGTCGCGTGCAACTCTGCATGCACCTCTATAATGTCACATTTGCTGCATACACGCCGGGCACCACTTTAGGAGCAACCACTGTGAGCCATTTACTTTTATAATAATTTATATGAACCTCAGAACATAAAGAAATGCAACAAAAGCCCTTTTTGCTTCTTGAGATATAGTCGTATGTTTATTAGTCACATTGAATTAATTAAAGCAAGTAAATGCGTCTTATTTGCAGCGCGTTTGCAGATTCTGCATGAGAGCGCCCTCTGGCTTTTGAAGGAAATTTACAAGTCAATCACAAAGCCGTGTTTCCGTGACCAGATGCTACATTGCAATCTTGAATGAATTTCAACTAATTGTCTGAACTAAATTGCATGAGGCAAATGAATGCCAGCAAGCAAAATAAGTAACAATAAAAATTGCTAAATATTTAAACTAGTTTTTTTTATTACAACAATTTCTTTCAGTTCCTGCAAAACTGATGAAAAAAACTTTACAAATGTTTATATTTAAAGTTTAACCACAACAAACTTTTCAATTCTCGCAAAACTGAAAAAAATAAATAAATAATTTTTATATTTACCATTTTTTTACTTCAACAAAATTTTAATTATTGCAAAACTAAAGAAAGAAACGTTTTTTTAAAAAAGTTTATATTTAAACTTTTTTTTACTTCAACAAACTTTCAATTCTCGCAAACTGAAGAAAAAAAAACGTTTAAAAAATGTTTATATTCAAACATTAAATTTAAAACTAGTTAAGCAGCAGCAGGAGACATTTATTTATTTACGTTTTAATGCCATATTAACAGCATTGGCTATATCTAGGGCCAGACTGGAATCTGCGGACGTTTTTTGCTATTTCTGCTGAGAATTTTGGTAAAAATCTGCAGATTTCTGCAGAATGACTTTGGGAGTATCATAACTAAAACCCTAATACATGAAATAAAAAATAATATCTTTTTAACTTGTATTTAATGTTTACAATGCAAATCCAATTAGATCCACTTAATTTGATAAACAAAGCAAGTCTCTCATGTAATAGATGTACTGAAGAACAGAAAATATTACTTTACAAACTGTATTGTACATAAATCAGATGAACATTTTTATATTAGTCAATAATATTACTGTAATTAATTAAAAAACTTAATAAATATAGATTTACACACATTTACACAAGTAAATAAACAGAATTAGTGATAGCCAAAAAATCTGCGAAAATCTGCGGAAAAATTAGCGGAATTCTATGCGCGCAGATTCCGTGTGGGCCTAGTTATATACAAACTAACTCATGTACTAAGTATTCAATATATAATCTACATCCTAAATGTTTCTTAATAATACCCTCAGAACAAAAAAGGGCACAGTGATGACACTCCTGTCAGCTGAGAACAACAAATCAATTATTCACACCGGCTAACAAAAAATGGACAACAGAATGAATATCATAACAAGGTTTTCTGGTTTGATAAGTCTCCATTTCTGCTGTGAGATTCAGATGGTAAGGTCAAAATTTGGTGTAAACAACATGAAAGCACTGATTCATCCTGCCGCGCATCAACAGTTCGGGCTGCTGGTGGTGTAGAGGCGTAAGGGAGATTTTCTTGGCACACTTTGTGCCTCATTGTAACATGCAGCCTTGTTTAAACACACAGCTTACCTGAGTATTAATGTTGTTGACCGTGCCTATCACGATATGAACCCATCTTTGAATGTTGACAGCAGGATAGCATGCCATGCCACAAAGCTCAAATCACCTAAAACTGGACAGAGGTCACTAAACTCAAATATCCTCCACAGCCATCAGATCCCAAACCATTAGCGCACCTTTGGCATGTGCTAGAGAGGGAGATTCAGGTCATGGAAGTGCAGCACACAAATCTGCATGATATCATCAAGTCGAAATGAATTAAAACCCCCGGAGGAATGCTTCCATTGTCTTCAATCAGATTGAATAAGCCAGTTCTGAAAGCAAAATGTCCTATAAAGTGTACCTAATAAAGTAGGCAATACAGATCAACAGCCAGAAACTAGAGCAGAGTTATAGTTTGGCAAAGCAACAAGTAGTGCATGAAGATCAAGAAAGATCTAGAGATAAACAGGCAGCAGGTCGAGGGTGGCAACTCTTTGTCTGAAACCCACCGCTGGTACTTATCACACGAACCCATCAAGGGTGCAGACGTTTGTGAAAGTAAGAGCTTTGTGTTCAAGTGCACAGCGTCTAAATCAATTCTGGACCAAAACTGAAAACTCTGGTGGCATTCATCTGAAAAGCGAGAGAAAAACAAAAAAAAGGCTTTTTTAAATTTAAAATTATTCAAATTATAATTTTTTTTAATTAAAAAATGTAAATAATTTAGTAATACTTACATTTTTTAACTCAATTTTACTCATTTAAAAAAAAAAACAACTCTAATAAAATAACCAAAAAATTGTTGACATTAAAATTGAGAGTTGATTTAAAAGACGTCATTTTATCAGCATTGTCATAACAGCACAGTAGCGCTATACATTGAGAATACTGAGCTATTTTGAACTTTGAGCACATGAGCAAGCTAATGGGCAAGCAAACATGAGGAAAATAAAGTCAAATAATCTTATTTCGACCCCAAAAACACAATAATTTGACTTGTTTTAAAGAAAAAACACACTTAATTTCAACAAATTATTTCTGATAACAAAACAATCGGTTTTACTTGTCTAGAAAAAGCATCTCAATTAAAGAGTTTTTAGATATTTAGTCTAAAAACCAGACCAGAATCAAGAAAGAAAGGCCTTTTCTTCAGTGTGTCTTATAACCACAGATCTGCATTCAGATTCATTCCACAATGCAATTTTCTTTTGGTCTGAAATCGAAAGGTCATTTTCCCAAAAAACTTCTCAATAGCCTAGAATGACCGCGCTTGGCTTCTGAGGCACTATAGCAGGGCCGTTTGTGAGTTTACATAAAGGTTGAGGGCCACGGCAGAGACGAGGGGCCCGCTGCAGGTTCAAAACCAGTTTTTTTTCCCCCATCGCCACACATCAGGCCAAATAAAAGGGGGACACTTAAGCTGTACATGATCCTCGCTGTCCATGACGTAAGGCGAGCAGGACGGTTAGCGATCACACGCATGAATGGATGTGCCAATAGGGCTCTTATGCGAACACAAACACGCACACCCAGACAATACTGCTGGAAATTGTGACTTCCATAACAGGCCTGGAAATGAGGCTCGGGGGGAGGAATCCTTGCGGGGCAATCGAGAGGCTTCAACCTTCATCGCCCACTCGAGGATTCAATTTCACACTCGCCAAACCTTTGGCTTCATTCGACAAGTAAAAGCGAACCGAGAAGTGGGACGAGCACAATAAACAAACCACTACAATCAAGGTTACAATATTGTTTACATTATGATGTGCTTCCTTATTTTTAGCATCGCAATCTCCTGATGGATAATTTAATATGCGTCTCCCAATAGTAACTGGCGCTTGGATATTGGAGCATGCTGGTTCTTATGGCACATCTCAGGATGATCATGGCCCGCTTGGAGAAATGATTGCTATGAAGGTAGTCTATATTAAATATCAAGCTTCATTTTAATGTTTATTTACCATAACAACAGTTTTTTTCATTAGGATATGCTGAAAAATAGCAAGTATCATAAAACAGGTAAACCGTTAAGCTGTGTTATTTTATCATTTCTTTGTTTTTTTTCCCCGAAACTAAATCTATAAATACGAAACAATGAAATAAAACAGGCTGAATATCTGATATACTCAAAAAAATTAAACTTTCTTATTAAAATGAGTTGCAACAACACAATTCTTGACGTATTTGGAGTGACAACGTAATTGTTTTATGTTCAATTCACTTAAATTTGTAACACTAATAAGTTCATTTCTTTAAGTCGTCTCAACACAATTCGATTATGTGGAACCTAAGCATTTTTACAGTGTACCCACGACGCAATGAAGAGCCATGAAAATCAGCTTTCGTGAGGTAGCGTTTTAGTTATAAATGCTATATAACAACAGACTTTAGAGTAAACAAAATGAGACTCGTTTTGTATTAAAATAGCAGAAAACAATTTTAAAAAGTGTTATAAAACGGGTTTAACGAGCAAATTATAGTTAATCACTTGTAATTTCTTTGGTTTTTGTGTTAAAATAAGCAGGGCTCAACAATAAGGACTGTCCGATGTCCCAGAGCCAGCGCGAGAGGCACAGTAGGCAGGATCATTACTGGCCCGATCGGGTCAAATCAGCCACCTTTTGTTAAATAATTTAGAATAATTAAATTTAATTAACAAAATAATTAGTTAATTAATTTTGCAATGAAATACCTGCCCATTTTCCATACTGCTCTTTTTGTTTGCATAACACTTTGCTCATTATACATTTATTAACATTATAAAAATATTTAAATTACAGATTCTCAGACACTATTTTTGACACATTACTTTAAAATATGTGGCAAAGAAATGGCCGACCCGATTGAAAAAAAATCCCTAGCATTGGACCCTAAGAGACAAATCTTTATTTACCTTGTTAAAATTTACATTGCAATGAAAATAATAGTTAAAAATGCAATGTGTCTGAAACATCAAGTTTATAGCTATTATAATTAAATAAACTTATTGTTATAAGTTTTATTTGCCTGTGACTAGTTGTCAGTTGCGTGCGAATGCAGTTTTAGAATCAAGTTCGTGCTTTTAAGCTTTTAAATGGTACCTTCTCTGTGAAGTCGTAATCACCATATTGCTTTTACGATTCCTCTTATCTAATTGGATGTAGTGAGTACGTTATTTTTTTCTGTAACCTGGTAACAACCAGTTCAGTGAAGAGACACATATACATATATACATATATATATACATATATATATACATATATATACATATATATATATATATATATATATATATATATATATATATATATATATATATATAAATAACTATACAATTCTAACTCTAAAGCTTAATTTTACAATAGAGAATTTATTTGACTATTAATATTGTTATTTTCATAAAGATGATGAGAAAAAAAATGAGAATAAATAGATTTGACAGTCATGAAAAAACAAAACACACACACTAATGCAAAAACGGATCAAATAAACCTTATTTTGAATTAATTAGGGTGAAATTACACAGAAATATCAGACAGCTTATATTAAAATATCTATTAAAACAAAGTAAGAGTCGTAAAAGTGCTCAAGTTCTACTTCCCATGATGAAATACACCCATTTCCAAACATCAGCTTAGTTTACATTCAAGGCGTTTACATTTAGTTTTACATTAGGCGTTCCCTAAGAGAAGATTCAATAAATCTACATCTAGACATTGTTAATTAACTTAAATATAAATAAGTAAAGTCAGAGTGAACCAGAAGTTTCTGGGAGTTTAACTTCAGTATGTCGATGTGCCTCCAACTGAAACTGAATATTAGTAGGGGGGGAGGAGCTTTCTTTTTGCACATCATACGCTTATAGCAAACTAATGGTAAAAACAGGACGAAAGCCAGGCTTTGATTGAAGATTACCAAACAAACATTATTTTTCAGTCGATTTGCTACACAGATTAATTGCTCACCTTAAGAATAACAATGTGTGCTAACTAAATAAACAACATAATTTTTTATTCATTACTTATAAATCGGTTGCTCTTCCATGATGCGTTAGAAACGTGGCTGCGTACTCTGGCCGAGCTGCGAATCTAAACGATACAGGCAAATAGTCAAGATGCCAGATCCCATCTGGTTTGGGAGCAGTGTGCTATGAGGAGCATACCTCTGCTGTCGGAAACCGCGTCCCCGATGACCCGAGGGCCTCGGAGCTGCTTTTAGAAGCACTAGGAAATGTGTTTGAGTGTCTCTTCAGCGTTAATGGGGGCAGAAGAGCGCAATCACCCCACAGCTACTGATATTTGATGCGCTTCACGTTTCACAATGAAATTTTGGGCTCAGAAAGCTTGTTGCAACAAAATGCATTCTGAGGGACTCTGTGTTCTTTTTCGGTCACGTGCGACACAACTCACCGACGGGTGAATCCTTTGGCTTTTTTTCAGAGCTAGATTTTTCCTGTGTTTAGGCTACAAGCATTTTCTGCTGGCCAAACGCTAGCCTAAATAAAAAGCCGTTCATTCCATTGCTGCCACCGATGTCAATTAGAATGTTTTGGAGCTCAAGATTGAGTTCTTTTAAGCACATTTCTGCCATTTTATTGTTTTTATTTACTTGTTTAGGTAGCTTCTGCTTGAGTTCAATTTTAATGTTGCATTATGCATCTTCAGATTTCAGCAACACCACTACTAAAGCACCTATTAGTAGACACAGGAGTTTTGGACAAACCAAAAGATGATTTGCCCAATATTCCATCATAATTTCGTCAAGTTAAGCCAATACTTTAGGAAACTCTTATTTTTCTTGTGTTTTCTTCATTATAAAAATCATGAGATTCAAAATCATGAGCATTACATTCAATGGGAATACATGAAATAAAACTACTAATTTTCTAGGCCATAGATAGTCTAAGTTTTTTTTTCAGTAGCAAGTCAGTAGCAACCAGCACTTCAAGAGTAAAAAATACAAAAAAGACAAAAAAACAAAACTAATATGCATATATATACAGTACACTAACGTCCACATAACATATTAACAATGTTTATTTTGCTATTGGACATGGTTAGTCTTAAAGTGAACAATCAATCTGTGCAGTTAATACACTGAAAGCCACTGTTCTGCACTATTTAGTCAGATCTTTAATCAAAATCTGACCATCTCTCTCTGCTCTGGAATGGCAGTTCTTCTCTGATGATGTCAGTTAGATAAATTGG
>NC_079456.1:11868233-11870072 GCF_903798145.1 Danio aesculapii
GGAGAGAGAGAGAGAGAGGAGAGGAGAGAGAGAGGAGAGAGAGACAGAGAGAGACAGAGAGAGGAGAGAGAGAGAGGAGAGAGAGAGAGAGAGAGAGAGAGAGAGAGAGAGAGAGAGAGACTTTGTTTTCTCAGAGAGCAGCTCTGGGTCCAGACATCTCCACAGCAGCATTACAATACATTACCTCTGTTCTGAAACTCTGAAACTAGATTCTGCCATCAAAAGTTGAGACTGAGAGAGGGATTCTTCACTGACGATGCAGAAGCTATTCAAGTCTGAAAAGCAGAAGCAGAAGAGAAAACAATCAGTGTTCAGAGAAACAAAGTGAAAATTAGTCACTGCAATTAAATGACTGATTTCTGAGCAAAAAGCTGTTACATTAAATATATTACTGATGTTATAAGTTTACATTCCCATATAATTAACAATATTTGTTTCACTTCAGTTCAGAAGGTTTTTTTATATCTCTAATGTCTCCCTGCAGTTAGTTTTGAACAGCTTTAGATCTTTACACTGTATTCTGTTTTAGTTCCCATGGCAACACATCAAGCTTCTGTGTCTGATTTGGAGTTTTGGTTTGAAATTCTGTCAGTTTGATTGTAAATTCTGCACATTGTAAAGCTCATATGCAGATCAGCAGAGCTCATAAGATCTAGAGAGAGTCCAGAAGAGCGAGAGTCATTGCTGATGTGCTGCTGAAGCTGAATCTGCACTGATTTGACCAGTGTTTTCTACAGTCTGTCCAAGACTATTTCAGACTGTAATGATTCACTGCTGAAGCCATTAATAAAGCAGCTGTTGCTGGATAAAGCTCTGACTCGCAGCTCTTCTGCTCTTTCCTCCTTTCTCTTCAACTATTGCAGACACTGCACACTTTGTGCTCATCAAATAAAGCTTGATGATCATTTGATCATTTCCTGTCAGATTCATCTGAAAGATTTGCTCACATCAGAGAAAATGAAGATCTTTAATATCAGTGTTGTTTACTGACCTCAGTTCACAGTTTGAGTCTCGTATCACATCAATGAGCTTCTGCTTTGAGTCTTCAATGGGATTGTTACTCAGATCAAGCTCTTTTAGAAACTGCAGAGCTTTTGTGTTCATCAAACACTGAGTTAAAGAAGAAACATCTGTGATGCCACAGCTCCAGAGGCTAAAAAGAGACAAACAAACAGAGAAAGACAGAAATGAGTGATACTGATTGTGAAATGATCAAGAGTTTCAGCTTCTGCTTTAACTCATGATCATCAAGACCTTCAGAATTACTGTATATATACTGACTTTTACACTCCTAATTTATTCATCTATGTACAATAAATTAATTATTGATTAATAATTATGAAGAATTCTGCACAAATATGAGATGAACACAGACTCATTTTGAGACACTGAATATGAAGTGTTTTGGTTCAACATTTAGGTGGAATTTTCAGGATAAAACTTGTTAAATGGAGGACTTATTAATGCCACCGTATATTATTATATTATTTAAAACCAAACATGCAATGTAAATACACTATATTAAAATAATAATGAGAAGAGATAATGCAGTTTGAGCAGAGGTTGATCTTGAAAAAATCCTCTGTCCAACATTACTTCATATCACTGAGCAGTTTACAGTAGCAGATTGAGTTCTGTCCTTGCTGGTGTTTTTATTATGTCTAACTGCATATTATTTCACTCATGAAGAAGCGTGAAGTATTTCTAGAACTAGACTAAACTATTGTTCTGGCCTTTAACTTAGCTGTGGAAACATGACAGCGGACAAACCAAATGAGACAATTTTAATAAATATTTTTTAGACACTAACAAAAATGAGACAGGATCACAAGTTAACAA